>NC_058520.1:536974653-537277064 GCF_904849725.1 Hordeum vulgare subsp. vulgare | reverse complement strand
TTTAGAGTACTCTTTATCATCTGCAATTCAGAGTTACAACCTACCAAATTGAGCCCTTTCTCTCCTAAAGATGGTATCTTGTTCGGCACTAGCCGATCACCATTTGTTGCAAAAACTCCAGCATGAAAGGCATTGTTCCTCCATGGTGGTGCTTTGTCAAACATGTTGCAAGCATCTCCTATTCCAGAATTCCCAGGAACTAAAGTGGTCGTCCCACACGGTGGACTGACCTCCAACACCTTGTTCCACTGTACCTCGATCAAATTTGCAGCATCTTTTGCGTTATCCACATGTTTGGTCAAGATTCATGTGGGCATCCATAGCCAACTCTTGGGACAACGGCAATCCACCAATAGAAATGAACGCATTGTAATCAAGCTGATTGTCAGATCCTATGTCCTTGGGAAGCATTATCTCCACCTCACCGGCAACACCCGCACAAAGCTCGAAAAATATGGACAAACCTCCAACGTTGGTGAGCACCTGGTGACTTATAACTTGTCAGCCGATGCGTCCGACATTCCATCGAGCACAACAATAGTCAGGGATGCACCAAGAGTAGCTTCATAGGCAAGTGTGGAATGCTGCAGTTCAGTGTCAATATCCAGGACAAGTGCTGAAAACCTAGCGGGTGTCATGGCTGCGAGGTTGGCTTCCGCTTGCAAGGCACCAGTAGGCACGACTTTGAGGGTGCTTGGATACGTTTTAGTCTCATGACTAAAAGTAATGAGACTAAAACTTGCTAGCCTCACCCATGCTTGGATCCAAATACTAAAGAGACTAAAATCGAGTTAATGAGCATTTATTATCCTCCAAACCCTCCAATCCAGAACTTGCCTGAGGAGTTAAATGAGGAGAGAGAGGACTAATGCACATTTTAGTAGGGGTACCCCTGACTAAAAGATTTTAGCCTCAAGACTAGTTTTAGCCTCTTTTTAGTCAGGGGTGCTTGGAACTTTAGCCTCTTAAAAAGACTAGTTTTAATCAGACTAGTTTTAGTCCCTTGGATCCAAGCACCCTCTTTATCCTCCCGAGAACTGCCGGTGGTGTGGTCGAATCGCCACGTTGAGGCCCCATAGGGCTGCTGGTTACTCTATGCCGCTTTTGCCAGCCGGCCCAACTAGACGTTGATGTGTGGTGTCTACGACGCGAGCGCGTGCAGCAACAACATCCGGCGAGCATGTAAGGACATGAGTCGGACAACCTATGGGCATATACGCACTAGTCCCACCAACACCCTATAGCGTACCGTTCCTCGCATCGGAGCACGACTGCGCCATAGTTTGTTCCGAAGTGGACAACCGAGCCAATTGATGAACACCTTGTGGGTGTGGTGGAAAAGAGGGCAGGGCGGACATGAAGACCGGCGGTAGCAGACCCACGGTAGTCCGAGGTAGTTGTGGGTGATGAAGCCTTGGTCGCCAGCTGCGGTGGGGCTTGGACCACCCATGACCAGTGACGTGGTTGTGGCGTTGGGCACGAGCGCCGCCGTCATCTTCTTCAAATCCACTAGCATCTTATCATGCGTGGTGCCATACGAGCCAGCATCACACTGAGCTGCATC
Source organism: Hordeum vulgare subsp. vulgare (assembly GCF_904849725.1). NCBI lineage: Eukaryota > Viridiplantae > Streptophyta > Magnoliopsida > Poales > Poaceae > Hordeum > Hordeum vulgare. Next base: position 537,275,500 of record NC_058520.1, on the reverse strand, counting down.
GGGCTCTCATGGATGTCGTTCAAGGTCACCTTTGTTGTCGTCGCCAATCACCACACTCATCGCCTCCGCAAAATCGATTTTGGGGGAATTTTGTGGGGAAATTTTCGATCGGATTTTTCGAGGGATTAGTAGCTATGAATGCCAAATGTCACATACCGTTACCGGAACAATCGCCGGACGTGAGCAGAGAAGGGTAACGCCGCTTGGGGAGAGCAGCGACCGGAGAAACAGAGGATGCATAGAGGAACATGAGTACGACATAGGAAGAAGAAGACAGGTTCAGTTCATGGTTTTTTGCTCGATCCCTCACTCTGGGTGGGCATAAAACCCGAAAGCGTGTGTATTTATCTTTAACTTTACTATTGTTAAAGCAGAATCAAATGTCATGATGGTTCAACCTCTTTGCTTTCGGTACCCCCGTCAAATGTCGTGATGGTTCAACATCTTCGCTTCCAGTACCCCCTCCCCGATCGTGATGGTTCAACCTCAATCCCGCACGAGAAAAAATCGCTAGGAAAAAATCCACATTCGGAACCATCATAAAGACCAAAGGAAGAACGCCAGCCACATTCTCTCAGACTTCCTAGTCTCCATCCCATGTCTCTCTTTCTCTCTAAAATCCAAACCACCTAGCGGGCGATCCCCCACGATCTCTTCGCCCCCCTCTCTCCATCGTCGTTGTCTTTCTCCGATGTGAACTCAACCTACGACGCCGCTCTCGTGCCGCCGCAGGCCATGGTTTCCATCGGCACGGGCTAACTATGGTCTCTACTCCACATGATATAGCCATCCCGTGGTCGCTTCCATACCGAGGGCGACATCTTCCTTGATCCTCCTCTTCACGCATCGCGGACTTGTGCCGCCCACGATCTCCATCAGCGTAGTGCCGGCCACGGCCTCTCCACACGAATAGGACGACAAAAACACTCTTCGTTGGATCTAGGTTGTCACATCGACCAACTAGCGGCTGGTGCAAAATACTGAGGAATCAAGAGAGGAACCGTTGGGATATCCTTCTCATGTGGGGTGTGAGGAGATGGCCATTTGAGGCCTTTTAGGCAGCCCAAAAGAGGTGCACAAGCCCACTATCCATTAGGTTTATGACCTAGGATAATTTTGGTGTTCGCACTTGAGTGAATGGGGATGCTTTACCCTCCATCCAGTAGCCACCACCTAGTGTGACGAAAATAAGTTCAACCTCCGTTGAAGAAGAAGAGAGAAAACCAAGTGAGAAAGGGAAGAAGAGAAAGATTGAAGGAAGAAGCAAAGCGGGCTCCTCCCCAAGGTTGTGATGATCCGGATCCACTACCTTGTCTCCTCCAAGCTGCGGTTCCACCATATTTGGTGAGATTGTTCCAATCCCTAGCTCTTGAGCCCCAAATCTTGTTGTCTTCATCCAAGATTCAGAAATCTTGATGTATGAGATCCTCTAGTGCTATCTAGAGAAGATAATTTTTGTATCCCACATTTTATAATAGTGGAAGAGGATTTGGGTGGCTTCGGCTCGTGGTTTTCCCCTCAAGTTGAGGGGTTTTCCACGTAAAAATCTGGTGTCTCTTTTCTTGATACTTGTTGTTGTCCAGAAAGTTACTCCTGCCACAAGACACTTATCTATGGAGCGTCTTGTCTGCTAAGTAACATTTTCTCCTCCATATATGCTGCTGCATGTGTTTCCTTCCGTGCTAAGCAACGATCCTTGAGTTAGTACATGATGTGGTGCTGAGATTACTTTGTTTCCGCTGCAGTTTTCAGTTGACCACAAGTGCATTTGTGTGCTAATTCCCAACAGAGTGGCATCACATCATTGGTTGCTTAGAGGTTGCTAATCCCAGTTGCTTGATTGTTGCTGGAAGTGCTGCTCACAATGGCTTTGGAAGAAAGCGCTACTACAAGTGGCATTATAAAACTTGATTCTTCCAATTACTCATTATGGAATCCCATGATGGAAGACATCCTTTATTGGAAGGATTTGTATGAGCCAGTGTGAAATACAAGATACCCATAGGAGTCACAAAAGAAGAATGGAGAGTGTTGTACATCAAGGCGGTAGGTATGATTCGGTTTTACATCAACCACAATATATTTCACCATGTTGCAAATGACACAAATGCATATGTGATGTGACAGAAGTTGGAGTCTATATATGAGAGGAAGACATCAATGAACAAGGCCTCATTGATCAAAAGACTTGCAAAGCTTGAGTACCGAGATGGTACAAGTGTGATTGAGCACTCGAATGTCTTCCAATGCCATATAAATCAACTTTCATCCATGAAGATCAACTTTGAGGATGAGGTGCAAGCATTGTTGCTGCTCATTTCCATGTGTGATAGTTGGAACATGCTTGTTGTGTCACTTAGCAATTCAGCTCCGGATGGGAAGCTGACTTTGGAGATGGTGAAGAACAGCATGCTGAATGAAGAAGCCAGAAAGAAGGAAAAGGGTGATGCCTCTTCTTCTGATGCCTATCTGGCTGAAACCCATGGGAAGATGAGAACTATGGACGCGATCACACCAGATTTCAGCAAAGGCAGGAATAAATCCAAGGGGAGATCAAAGTCAAAATAGAGAAAATATATTAGTTGCTTTCATTGTGGCAATCCGGGACACATAAAGAGTGAGTGCAGGAAGTACAAAAGAGAGCTTGCAGAGGGGAAACTTGCAAAGAAAACCGAGAAAAAGGCTAAGAGTGGCTCAACCATGACTACAACAGATGAAGACTATCTAGTCATTGAAGATGATGAATGCTATAGTGTTGTTCGTGATGATGCCATGAGTTGGGTTGTGGATTCAGGTGCATCCTTCCACATCACATCACACAAAGAGTATTTCACATCTTACACTAGTGGTGTCACTTGCCAAGTAAGGATGTGAAATAGTGGTTCGTCAACAATTGTTGGCAAGGGCTGTATATGCATTGAAACAAATACATGTTGTAGGTTGGTACTCGATGATGTGAGGCATGTTTCCGACATAAGGCTGAATTTATTTTCAGTAGGAAAACTTGATGATATCAAACATCCTAGTTATTTTGGTGAAGGAAAGTGGAAGCTCACCAAAGGCTCTTTGATTGTGGCTTGAGGAAGTAGGCAAGGTAATTTCTATGTGACTAAAACCAAGTTGTGCAATGAGGTGTTGAACATTTCTGAAAAATACACTTCGGTGGAATTATGGCACAAGAGGCTTGGGCATATGACTGAGAAGGGCATGCATGCTCTTGCTCGCATGGAGTACCTCCCTGAGTTGAAAGGTATATCCTTGAAACCATGTGCATATTGTTTTGCTCACAAACAACATAGGGATGCATTTCGTACACTCCCTCCACACCTTGCAAAAAATGTTCTTGATGTTGTGCACACTGATGTTTGCTCCATGATTGAAAACTATCATGGTGGAGCATTATATTTTGTGACTTTTATTAATGACCATTCACGAAAGGTTTTTGTGTATGTGCTGAAACACAAATACCAGACGCTTGACGCCTTCAACGACTTCCATGCCAAAGTTGAGAGAGAAACTCACAGGAAATTGAAGTTTGTGAGATCAGACAATGGTGGTGAATATCGAGGTCCTTTTGAAAGGTATTGTAGGAAGTTTGGCATCAGGCTTGAGAAGAGTCCACCAAAGACACCTCAGCTCAACGGTCTTGCAGAGAGAATGAACAGGACACTCAGAGAGAGGGTCACAACTATGCTCTGTCATGCTCATGTACCTCATTCTTTTTGGGCTGAAGCATTGATGAATGATATGTATGTGGTTAACCTATCTCCCTCGGTTCCTCTTGCAGGTGATATTCCTTAGAGAGTTTGGTCAGGGAAGGATGTATCATACAAGCACCTGAAGGTCTTTGGTTGCAGGGCATTTGTACATGTCCCAAGGGACGAGAGATCCAAGCTTGATAGCAAGACAAAGCAGTGCATCTACCTCAGCCAACCAAGTGAAGAGTTCGGCTACAGGTTGTGGGATCCAGTCAATAGGAAAATTATGAGAAGCCGGAATGTTGTGTTCATTGAAGACGAGACAATAAAAGATATTGGGAAACCAGAAAAGCCAATGACAAACACACCTCAGGTTGACATGGATCCAACCCGTCCACCTCTCATGCATGAAAATCATGGGGGAGATGATGACATTGAAGACAGTGGAGATGTAACTGACCAAGGAAATACAAGTCAAAGTGATGACCTGCCATCAAGTGAGGATGATGAAAAAGTTGGTAATAATGATGCCAACGAAAATCCACCTGATTCACGACCAGTGCAGCAACAAAGAAGAAGTGATATAGGTCGCATTTCTTCTTCTAAATATCCAACACATCAACATGTGTTGATGACTGATGCTAGTGAGCCCTCATGCTATGAGGAGGCAATGTCTCATGAGAATAAGGAAGAATGGTCAGAAGCCATGGAGGATGAGATGAAATCCCTGTATGAGAATGACACTTTTGAGTTGGTGAATCTACCAAAGGGCAAGAAATCACTCAATAACAAGTGGGTGCACAGAGTGAAGACTGAAGAAAACACCTCACACCCAAGATACAAGGCCAGATTGGTTGTGAAAGGTTTTAGTCAGAAAAAGGGCATTGATTATGATGAGTTAGTCTCTTCGGTGCTCAAGATGTCTTCAATCCGAGTTGTGCTTGGCATGGCAGCCACCATGGACTTGGAAATTGAACAACTTCATGTGAAGACTACATCCTGGCATGGTGGCCTAGAGGAGGAGATATACATGGAGCAGATAGAAGGATTCATGGTTGCGGCCAAGAAGCACTTAGTTTGCAAATTGAAGAAGAGCTTGTATGGCTTGAAGCAAGCTCCTCGGCAATGGTACACGAAGTTTGAGTCTTTTATGACTCGGTTTGGTTACCATAAAGCACAACTTGATCATTGTGTCTTTATGAAGAGGTACACCGAGGGTGACTTCATTATTCTCTTGTTGTATGTTGATGATATGATGATTGTTATAAATGGCACAAAGAGGATTTCTCTCTTCAAGAAGGCATTGAGTAAATCATTTTCCATGAAGGATTTAGGACCAGCTAAGCAAATACTTGGCATGAAGATCTCCCGTGATAGATCAAAGAAGTTACTTTGGCTCCCACATGAAAGATACATTGAGAAGGTACTTGAAAGGTTCAATATGAAAGATACAAAATTTGTTATCTCTCCGCTTGCACGCCATCACAAACTAAATTCAGAAGAATGTCCTACAAGCAAGAAGGAGAAAGAAGAAATGAGGAAAGTGCCTTACCAATCTGCTATGGGTAGTTTGATGTATGACATGGTATGCACTTGGCCTCATATTGCCTATGTAGTTGGAATTGTTAGCCGGTTCATGAAAAATCCAAGTAAAGCTCACTGGAAAGCAGTGAAGTGGATTTTCAGCTATATCAAGGGAACTTCGACATCTTGTTTATGCTTTGGAAGTGGTGATCCTGCATTGAGGGCTATACAGATGCAGATTATGCAGGTGACAAGGATTGTAGGAAGTCCACATCTGGATACCTTGTGACTTATGCAAGAGGAGCAATGTCATGGCAATCAAGATTGCAGAAATGTGTTTCTACATGAACTACAAAAGCTGAGTACATATCAGTAGTTGATGCTGGCAACGGAGTTTTGTGGATGAAGGTCTTCTTGCAAGAGCTTGACATAAAGCAAGAGAAGTATGTTCTGTTTTGCGACAGTCAAAGTGTTATCCACCTTGCCAAGAATTGAAGCTATCACTCTCAAACCAAGCACATTGATGTGAGATATTAGTGGATCCAAGATGTTGTGTGTTCCAAGTTGTTGAAACTTGAGAAGATCCATACTAACGACCATGGTTCATATATGATGACCAAGATATTTCCAAATGAGAAGCTACACGCATGTTTCAAGGTAGCGGGCATGGCGGTGCCCCCTCATGAGTCGGAGGGGAGATTTTTTGGGATATCCTCCTCATGTGGGCTGTGAGCAGATGACCATTTGAGGCCTTTTAGGAAGCCCAAAAGAGGTGCACAAACCCACTACCCATTAGGGTTATGACCTAGGGTCATTTGGTCTTTGCACGTGAGTGGATGGGGATGTTTTACCCTCCATCCAGTAGCCACCACCTAGTGTGACGAAATCAGTTCAACCTCCATTTGAGAAGAAGAGAGAAAACCAAGTGAGAAAGGGAAGAAGAGAAAGATTGAAGGAAGAAGCAAAGGGAGCTCCTCTCCAAGGTTGTGATGATCCAGATCCACTACCTTATCTCCTTCAAGCTGCGTTTCCGCCATCTTTGGTGAGATTGTTCCAATCCATAGCTCTTGATCCCCAAATCTTGTTGTGTTCATCATAGATTCAGAAATCTTGATGTATGAGATCCTCTAGTGCTATATAGAGAAGAAACTTGTTGTATCCCACATTTGATAATAGTGGAAGAGAATTCGGGTGGCTTCAGCCTGTAGTTTTCCCGCTCAAGTTGAGGGGGTTTCCACGTAAAAATATGGTGTCTCTTTTGCTGATGCTTGTTATTGTCCAGAAAGTTACTCCTGCCACAAGACACTTGTTTGAGGAGCGTCTTGTCTACTGAGTAACATTTTCTCCTCCATATATGCTGCTGCATATGTTTCCTTTGTGCTAAGCAACGATCCTTGAGTTAGTACATGATGTGGTTCTAAGATTACTTTGTTTCTGTTGTAGTTTTCAGTTAACCACAAGTGCATTTGTGTTCTAGTTCCCGAAAGGAACATGTCAACGGATGCGTGGGCGTGGTGGTGTTTAGGAACTTGGCCGGTGGTTCATTTCCAATATGGCGGTCTTCCGATGCGGTGGCTACGCTTGAGGAGAGGAGTGACAGTGGAAGCGCCAAACTGCCGGTGCCTAACCATCCACTTTACGCTCTTCCTCAACCATGGAGCTAGCGGTCATCCTCTTCTCCGAGGTACGTTTTCCATCCATGCATGTCCACTAATTCATCTTTTTTTATTCCATTCCAATTTAATTCTACTCTAAAATATTTATGCAAATTAGACGTGCACTTTTCTTAGTAAAACATATTTATTGTGAGAACTCGAACACACACACATCTACTAACTAATTCGTTGCTCATACGAAGTTATGAACTATATGTTGATTAGTGCAGAGTGCAGACAGGTTCTTTTTGCACACAAAATAGTCCTCCCAACATTACATCTTGTCGGCATTGATAGGAGGCGACTAGTGTTTCCCCTCCTCCCCTCCCGTCGCCGCAGGCGGCCAACCTAGCCCCCCACCCCCGTCCCCTTTCGTCCCCCTCCTTCCCCCGTCCAGATCCGCCCTCGTGCCGCCTCCTCGGGAGGTGGCCGGGGCGGAGCTCGAGCTCCTCTCCCGTGGGCTCCCTCCTACCCCATCTCCCGCATCGCCGGCGGAAGTTGCCCCCAGCGCTGGCCCGGGTGGTGCCTGCGGTGGCGGGCCTTCTTGTCCCCACGCGCGTGTGCTCCCTTCCCGGGGCAGGGAGGTGGCGGTGGTGCAACCCGGTTTGGTTGCGGCCCGACGGCACTGCGGCGGCGGGCGGCGGCGGGCATGGTGTCGGCGCCGCTCCTTGGCGGCGGGGCAGCGTGGTGGCGCAGGGTGGCCCGCGTCGCGCCGCCGGCCCATATCTGGGCCCGGCGGGCTCCATCTGGGTCCTAGCAGGCCGGCCCTCGGCGTACCTCGTTGTCTGCTGAGCGGTGAGGAGGAGGAGGAGCTCAGATGTGGGGTGGCGGCGTCGACGGCGTGCGTGCAGCAGCGCAAGGGCGGGATCTTTACGGGCCTATGAGGGCTCGGCCGGGCCTGTGGGACCACGGGCGTGGTGTGCTCCTGCTATTGCGTCTGGACGGCTCCCGTCGCTGACGGTGGAGGTTGAGCCCTCCCGCGTGCCTACGATGTTGTTGCCCTAGTCCCGGCTCCGAATCATCGTCGTGATGTCCTCACTTCGCGGTGTCGTGGTGAAACGGTATGGGGGCCTCAAGACCGTGTTGGCGTAGGGTGGTGGTTGGTTTGGTGGGAGGCTCCGGAGAACCCGAGGTGCGGGTTGGGATCGGGGGAAACCCGTGTCGCCATGGCCGGCACCGGCGAAGTGGCGCCTGTGGGTGTGACCTGACCTTCCGGGAGGGCGTCAAGGGCTACCCTTCCTCTCGCCTCGTCGTGTACCGAGGGAAATCCTTGGCAGCAGTGTCGTCATCGTCACGATCCTTCTTGGAGGTGTTGATTGGTGCGAGCGCTTTGGAGTCTTGGAGCCTAGTGGAGGATCCCCGGTGGGCGCACCGGTCACGAGGCTTCTTCGTTTTTGTTGATCCGCCATTGTCGGCATTTATTTATTTTGCTCTTTCTCTGCCGTTTCTTTTGGGCGTGACTTTACTGCTTCCGTCCCCAACACCTATCCCTGAATGTTTCGGTTGGTTGCTTTGTAATACAAAGCGGGGGGAAACCCTTTTTGGACATTACATCCTATCTATTAATTGTGACTTCTGCAACATGCCGCGTTTGTTTATCCAAACTACATCACATTGTTTGTGCCTTTGCATTGCCCTTAGTGCTTAACCGTGCACCCCCTGGTTCTCCTCTCTCATGGCAGGGGCCAACGAGTGGCAACGGACGATGGGACAATGGATGCAGGAGATCCGCTGGTGGCAATGGACGGGAAGAGGCGATGGGGCGTGCGCGAAGCAGGTAGAGGAGTTCACCGGTGGAAATCTCGCAAGTGATGGCGGCATACGGGGCTTATGGTTTGATGTTTGTCTTTTTACCGATAGCACTGAATACTTATAGCATTGACTTTCATGTATAGGTTGTGCTGATCGTAAGATTGCCAAGATAGTGCTTCATAAAAATCACCCATGTTTGTTTTTTATTGTGATTATGCAAATTGCAAAAAGCCTAAATTATCTTATTTTATAGATGAAGGAATCGAAATCTTGTGTTGATGTGAATACACAGTCGGTTGATGTATATCTCATAAAGTAATTGTCTAGAATTATATTTATATTATACCTCTGCCTACGCACCCACGACAATTTTCCCTCTCGATGTAAGCATGCGTACTAAGCGTCGCATCAAGAGTAAAAAGGAAAACATAGCGTACAATTTAATTTACTAACGTAGGTTTCCTATAGTTAGAAATTACGAGCTACAGTTTTGCAATCCGATATCTTTTTTCTCATGAATTGTAGTGCTTGTAGTGCTTAAGCAGATTCTGTTACAAGGGCATAACCTAGTGGGTAATATTTTGCAATATGAGCCATAATTTTGTTGCTTCTCCAATAGCAGGTGTGGTTTGTCAACCACTATTTTACACATGTTTTTCTGATTCAATATTTTTACCATTTGCAATGCATGGTGGAAGGGAATATGTGTCACACTATATTTTATTTCATTAAATAATGTAGGGAAAGGCATTGTAAGTATGGATAATTTCATTGTAAAGGGTAAAAAGTGGAATTTACTCTAAAATTAATCTGATATATCACATCTACTAAATAAGTTATTCTAAACTTGGTGAGCATAATACTGTTTTGTATTGTGACGATAATTCTCCATTGTTTTGCACGTAAATTACACACCTTAAATCATGAAAACCACTAGCTAGCTAGCACACGTGACTCTTGAATATAACCAATGTGACACAATGATGTGAAGAAACATAAGCATAAGTGTAGTGATATGCAAAGTCAGTCCAAAATGATAATCGGACAAGCTTTTGTTATTCTTATAGCAACTAAAAATATTTTGGTTTAGTTGCATCAGATAATTAAGTATTTTATATGCAATTCGGCTCCCGGGAGCACGTGCACATGCCCATGGAAAATGAATTTTGAAGTGTCAAAAAAATCCCAGCAAATTTTTTATGTGTTCCTTGTCACATCCAAATACTACCTGAAAAGTTTTAGGCAAAAAGGTTAAACATGCTCGCTTGTGCAAAAAAAATTGAACATCAATTGTTACCTCAAAATGTCACATAAATTTATTTTTTTACCGACGAACCACCACTGCTCCGTTTTGCATGAAAATTGTCAGGTATGCTTGCGACACTAACACGAACATCTACAAAAAATTTAGATTTGTTTAAAACATTTACTATTGTTTTTGGGTTACTATCCATCCGGGTGCAAATGCACCCGGGAGCCAAACCGCCTCCCCCTACATTATCATTATATAGTTGTTTTGGATCATGGAGTTACAACTAGTCTTGATTGGATTTTGTATATAATAATCTTATATAATTTTGTTTGTATTTAACAAAATTGTTCGAATGTTCTGCTATGTCCGGCAAAGGGTGCTCCACTGGACAAGAGTTCTAACCTTTCAAGTTTGGTCGTTGCTTAACTGTTATATATTCTACTTTTAGTTGTTTCTTTTTTGTCCTTACTAGGGTTGTTCTTGCGAGAAGCTTATTTGATCAAGGTGTAAGAGATATGACATTTGCCTTTGTAGGGATTGGATTTTGATACATGGTTATGCAAAATATAGATTTTTATTTGCTTACTTGTGTTGCCCACCACATCTTGGTTTATGTTTAGTTTTTGCTGCTTGCATGTGATGGCCACAACAGTGGGTTATATTTTTATCTACATTCAGTTGGATTCTGTTCTGTTGTATTCTGAATTACCCAACATAGTTGTTCACCAAATTAAGATGCAATGTCGTGTTTGCCTTCGCACAAGTTTGTTATCCAAGTATCTGACGTCGGCTTAGAACGTACACATGCCTCTCATTCTCCCCTCTATGTATATCTAATGACCTTGATAGTGTCACTCCTTTGATTTAATATTCAAATTACTTTCTCTAAAATTTGTAGGAAAAAACTTAAATATAAACCGACCTTCTACTCAAGAATGATGAGTAGGCTTGGGTGAAGTCCATGAAAAACAAAGCGTGGTCGAATTAGGCTGCTTATGTAGTGTGAGAATTCTACCCTTTTATTCTGAAAATAAAAATTGTAATAAGATTCAAAAAAATAGTAGAACAGTGGTCACATTCCCTTTCAGGTGTTAGTAATTGAGGATTTCAGAAATAGGAATAGAAGTGCTTCGGTAATGACAACATTGGACGAAAAAGCTAAGTTGTTGACAACAGACCTATACATTTGTCCCTAGTGATAATACTGGTTTATTTTTGTCGTACCATCATAAGCGGCAACTGATCATTTTAAACTGAAATTATATGGTGTGAAGTAGAGCGATGGCAGCAGAGCTTGAGCACAGGAGTGGATCGAGATTGAACTCACATAAGGACGTCAACGTCGCATTATTATGTTGTCCCGTGACAACGTACGGACATTCAACTAATAACATCTAGATATAAGACTTACATATAAGTTGTGACATCTTTTTTTTTCGTTGACTGGAGTGCTACAAAAATAAGTGAGCAATGCGCTCGGTAGGAATTGAACTCGGCACATCGTGCAAGGCAACGAGAGCTCCTACCAATCCAACCAATGCCTCCAAGAGAAACAAAAATAAGCAAACGAGAAAGTTATAAAGAGCAAAGTACAACGTCCAGATTAGTGGACATATTTGAAATTTTATGAAACCTATTTTACAGATTGTGATTTTTTAATGTAGAATACTTTTACAAAACACAAATAATTTTAAATTATGGAAATTATTTTTCAAATTTGAATAAACTTTATAATTCTGATTTTATTTTTGAAAAGTAAGAACAAAATTTGGTATTCCAAACAATTTCTTCTCAAATTGTTTTTGAAGACATGGATAAGTTTTTGAAAATCCCCCAACAGTTTATATAGTTTTGGAAGTGTCCAGGAGTGTCTGAAAAATTTATAAATGGCATCAGAAGATTCTAGAAGGTTTGGGAAGCTTCCAAAATATTTTAGAAGGTCCTATTGGATTGTCCCCTTGGCTAGACCAAGGGGCAGCACCACACGGGAGTTAATGGCCCTTGCTTTTTTCTAGATTCGTTAAGTTTTTCCTTGAGGCCTCATTTGGTTAAGGGGGATTGGGGAGGGTTTGAGAGGAAAATCCCCGGGGGGGAGGGGGGGGGTCCAGAAACCCCACAGATCCTCGCGCGCCCATTTGGCAGGAGGGGTTTGCTTAGCCCAATCCCCTCCGTTCCCCTTCAATCCCTTCCTATCCATGTGTTTCAAAACCCTCATCGGGGGACTAGTGGAAGCAAAACCCCGGGGATTTGAGAGGATTGGGTGGAACAAAGGGATTCACGCAATCCCCTGAAATCCCTCCCTCTCAAAACCTCCCCAATCCCCCTTAACCAAACGAGGCCTGAAGAGGAAGGGATTAATGTAGTAGAATAGCAACAAGTTTTTCCCTCACTGAGAACCAAGGTTTATCCAATCAATAGGATAAGAACGCAATCAACCGTCGACAGTTACTCCATAAACAAGAGAAAATACTTGCATCCAACTCGGATAAGAGGATAGTCAATCCCCTTGTACTCGTTAATTGCAAGGATCAAATGTAATAGTGATGTACAAATAAATACAAAATAAATAAAAATTAAGTAAATTGTAGCAGGCAAATGGAGCTTAGTTAAATATGTGTAATAGACCCCGGGGCCATAGTTTTCACTAGAGGCATCTCTTTCAAGAAAATAGCATACGACGGGTAAACAATTTATTGTTGGGCAATTGATAGAAAAGCGCATAGTTATGATGTTATTTATGACAATGATCATGCATATATGCATCACATCTGTGACAAGTTTACCGAAACTATTCTGCATCTACTACTATTACTCCACTTCGAGAGCGACTCTATACTTGCCTATCTAGGTATTAAGTTCATAACAAACAAAGTAACACATTAAGTAAGATGACATGATGTAGACAAAGTATGACACACAATATGTTCAAACCTCGTTGTTTTATCCTTAGTACAAAAAGATACAAATACATGCCTCGCTACCCCTTCTGTCACTAGGCGAGGACACCGCAAGATTGAACCTACTACCATGCATCACTTCCTGTGAAGATCTACTCATCCAACTGGCCAAAGAAGACTCATAGATCAAATATCATACATAGCCACAATAATTATGCATAATAAAGTTCAGAAAATACTCAGTTACTTTCAATGAATAATTTGATCATAAACCCACAACTTATTGGATCCTAAGAAACACACCGCAAAAGAAACTACATCAAATAAACCTACAAGAAGATCAAGGAGAACATGGTATTGAAGATCAAAAAGAGAGAGACATCTAGATACTAGCTATGGACATGTAGGTATGTGGTAAACTACTCACACATCATCATGAAGGCAACAAGGTTGATGTAGATGGCCTGTGTTATTGACCCCCCTCCGACAGAGTACTAGAAAGGCCTCCCATGGGACCACGGTGGAACAGAGACTCACGACAACAGTAAAAGTGTTTCGGGGCTCCCTCGGGTCTTTGGTCTCCTCCCGAACCTTTTAGGGACCCTCGTCCATAAAAAGGCACTATAAAGTTTTATTGCGTTTGGATTTTGTTTGGTATTATTTTTTTGAAAAAAATGAGAAAACGAGCTAAAACATAAACTGACACTAGCCACTAGGTTAATAGGTTAGTTCCCAAAAATGATATAAAATGACTTGTGAAGTATATAAGATTGATACAGAAGTACCAGGAAACAATCAAAAATTACACACACACACACAAACATACACACACACAGACACTAAGTAGCTAGTAGTTACTTACATCTAGTTGTTTAAATGTAAGCTCTGGCTTCCAATCGCCACGAGCCTTGGCGGTGAACCGTTTCCAAGCCCTGCCAAGAAAAGGAAATGAATAAATGAGTTCTATATTAGTTCCTTGCTATCAGGAAATGAACAAGAAGTTGCCGATATAGTGCCATAATGATTGAAATTACCTCTGGAGGCATTCCTGCATGTTTGTCCATTCAGTGAGGGGTGTGTGTTTCGGGTCCATGACTATTACTTGTCCTTTGTTAGGTACAATGATTAACAAAATAAAGTGGAACCTGCGCGCATAACGAGTCAATTATACGTACACTTATAATAACATCGAGTAAGCGAAAATAGAATGTGTGTATAGTAACACTCACTTGAAGTTGTAAGGAAATAATATTTCCCTTTTGATACTGCAAAACCTTAACGCTTGTACCAAGTTATTCTCTATCTCGCGGGGATTCAATTCGACACTTTGGTGATTATTGTAATTTGGGTCAATGAACCCAATGTCATAGATTTGTCCTCTTTTGCATTCGAGAATCTTCATTCTGCAAAATTAATATAGTGATGAGTAAGATTATGCATAGTAAGGCTTAATGACATAAATTAATAATACTTACAAACAATAGGCACTGATGATAGATTTGTCGAGGGCGTCTTGTTTGTATAACTGAAATAATTCCTTGAATTCAATCATAATCACGCCTCGACCAGTCCCGAAATGCTCGTCTTCATATGGTAAGTAGAGCCAGTTTTTCTGTTGAGCACATGCTTGCATGTACCAGTCATGCAATCTTCGCATTTTTGTTGGTAGCTCGTTGACTAACTCAGGTTTGACCAGAGGACGCCCATACCAGTACGTGTATTCTACGTCAGTGAATACCTCCAAATGGTTTAAGTACTCATCAGTAGACATGCCTTGAGCCTTGGCCGCTTCTCCGTAGTGTGCAAGAAATTCCGGATTGATGTCAGCTGTTTTATCATTCCTCTGCTGGATGGCAGCTCCGCTCGAGCACACGTTTGTATCGGAATACACTTTGAGCGGGGGGCACGATTGGTTTTTCTGTTGTTCGAGCTGGGCAACTGATTTCTCGCTGTACGTACTACTCTTCAACCGCTGCTTTTTTGTCTGAGCCAACTTGATAATAGAGTGTTCATAGTCTGCTCGCAAAGGTGGCGGGGGATCTTCAAGGTTTTACAACATTTTCACTACGGCAACGTGCTCTCCTGAGGTGGCCGGTGTTGGGGAACGTCGCATGGGAAAGAAATTTTTTCCTACGCGCATGAAGACCTATCATGGTGATGTACATCTACGAGAGGAAATTTGGATCTACGTACCCTTGTAGATCGCACAACAGGAAGCGTTAAGAAACACGGTTGATGTAGTGGAATGTCTTCACGTCCCTCGAACCGCCCCACGAACCGTCCCGCGATCCGTCTCACGATCCGTCCCGCGATCCGTCCCACGAACCGTCTCGCGATCCGTCCCACGAACCGTCTTGTGATCCGTCTCATTATCCGTTCCGATCTAGTGCCGAACGGACGGCACCTCCGCGTTCAGCACACGTACAGTTCAATGACGATCTCCACCTTCTTGATCCAGCAAGAGGGGGCGGAGAGGTAGATAAGTTCTCCGTCAGCGTGACGGCGTGCCGGTGGAGGTGATGATCTATTCCGGCAGGGCTTCGCCTAAGCTCCGCAGAAATACGATCTAGAGGAAAAACTGCGTGGTATAGGGTCGAGCAGCACGTGGCAAAGTTGTGTCTCAAAACCCCTCAATACCTCTAGTATATATAGGAGGGAGGAAGGGGAGGAATCAGCCTCAAACCCTCAAGGTTTGGCAGAAATTGGAGGTGGAGGAGTCCTACTCCAATCCTACTTGGAGTAGGATTCCACCTTCCCACTTGGAAACTCTTTCCACCTTGTGTTTTTTCCTTCTCAAACCTTATGGGCCTTAGTGCGAACTTATTCCAGCCCACTAGGGGCTTGTTTATCTCTTCCCATAGCCCATGAGACCCCTTGGGGCGTGACAACCCTCTCGATGGTCCCCGGCACCCCTCCCGGCACTCCCGATACACTACCGATGAGTTCGAAATTTTTCCGGTGACCAAAACAGGACTTCCTATATATCAATCTTTAACTCCGGACCATTCCGGAGCTCCTCGTGACGTCTTGGATCTAATCCGGGACTCCGAACAACATTCGGTAACCAACCATATAACTCAAATACGCATAAAACATCGTCGAACCTTAAGTGTGCAGACCCTGCGGGTTCGAGAACTATGTAGACATGACCCGAGAGACTCCTCGGTCAATATCCAATAGTGGGACCTGGATGCCCATATTGGATCCTACATATTCTCTGAAGATCTTATCGGTTGAACCTCAGTGCCAAGGATTCATATAATCACGTATGTCATTCCCTTTGTCCTTCGGTATGTTACTTGCCCGAGATTCGATCGTCAGTATCCGCATACCTATTTCAATCTCGTTTACCGGCAAGTCTCTTTACTCGTTCCGTAATACAAGATCCCGTGACATACACTAAGTCACATTGCTTGCAAGGCTTGTGTATGATGTTGTATTACCGAGTGGGCCCCGAGATACCTCTCCGTCACACGGAGTGACAAATCCCAGTCTTGATCCATACTAACTCAACGGACACCTTCGGAGATACCTGTAGAGCATCTTTATAGTCACATAGTTACATTGTGACGTTTGATACACACAAGGTATTCCTTCGGTGCCAGTGAGTTATATGATCTCATGGTCATAGGAATAAATACTTGACACGCAGAAAAACAGTAGCAACAAAATGATACGATCAACATGCTACGTTCATTAGTTTGGGTCTAGTCCATCACATGATTCTCCTAATGATGTGATCCCGTTATCAAGTGACAACACTTGCCTATGGTCAGGAAACCTTGACCATCTTTGATCAACGATCTAGTCAACTAGAGGCTTACTAGGGACAGTGTTTTGTCTATGTATCCACACAAGTATTGTGTTTCCAATCAATACAATTATAGCATGGATAATAAACGATTATCATGAATAAAGAAATATAATAATAACTAATTTATTATTGCCTCTAGGGCATATTTCCAACAGTCTCCCACTTGCACTAGAGTCAATAATCTAGTTCACATCACCATGTGATTCTAACGAATCCAACACCCATATAGTTCTCGGGTCTGATCACGTGTTGCTCGTGAGAGAGGTTTTAGTCAACGGTTCTGAAACTTTCAGATCCGTGTGTTCTTTACAAATCTTTATGTCATCTTATAGATGCTGCTACTATGTGCTATTCGGAAATACTCCAAATATCTACTCTACTATACGAATCCGTTTCACTACTCATAGTTATTAGGATTAGTGTCAAAGCTTGCATCGACGTAACCCTTTACGATGAACTCTTTAACCACCTCCATAATCGAGAAAAATTCCTTAGTCCATTTAGTTACTAAGGATAACTTTGACCGCTGCTAGTGATTCAATCATGGATCACTCTCTAGACCTCTCAACAGACTTTGAGGCAAGGCACACATCAGGTGCGGTACTCAGCATGGCATACTTCAGAGTCTACGACCATGGTATAGAAGACGACCTTCGCCTATTCTCTTTATTCTTCCGGGGTCGGGTTTTGAGTCTTACTCAAATTCACACCTTACAACACAACCAAGAACTCCTTCTTTGCTGGTCTATTTTGAACTCCTTCAAAAACTTGTCAAGGCATGCATCTATCTCGATAGATCTTGATGCTCAATGTTCAAGTAGCGCAATCCAGGTATTCCTTTGAAAAACTCCTTTCAAACAACCTTTTATGCTTTACAGAAATTCTACATTACTTCTGATCCACAATATGTCAACTACATATACTTATCAGAAATTCTATAGTGCTCCCACTCACTTCTTTGGAAATACAAGTTTCTCATAAACCTTGTACAAACCCAAAATCTTTGATCATCTCATCAAAGTGTATATTCCAACTCCGAGATGCTTGCACCAGTCCATTGAAGGATCGCTGGAGCTTGCATACTTGTTAGTATCTTCAGGATCGACAAAACCTTCTCGTTGTATCACATACAATTTTTCCTCAAGGAAAACATCTAGGAAACAATGTTTTGACATCCCATGTGCATTATTTCATAAATAATGCAGCAACTACTAACATAATTCTAACAGACTTTTAGCATCGCTACGAGTGAGAAAGTCTCATCATAGTCAACTATTTGATCTTGTCGAAAACATCTTCGCGACAAGTCGAGCTTTTCGTAATAGTGACTTATCACCATCATCGTCTGTCTTCCTTTTAAAGATCCATCTTTACTTAATAGTCTTACTACCATCAAGCAGTTCTTCCAAAGTCTACACTTTGTTTTATACATGGATTCTCTCTCGAATTTCATGGCCTCCAACCATTTGTCGGAATCCGGGCCCACCAGTGCTTCTCCATAACTCGTAGGTTCATTGTTGTTTAACAACATGACCTCCAAGACAGGCTTACCGTACCACTCTGTAGTAGTACGCGACCTTGTCAACCTACGAGGTTTGTAGTAACTTGATCTGATGCTCAATGACCACTATCATCAGCTTCCACTTCAATTGGTGTAGGCGCCATAGGAACAACTTCCTGCGCCCTTCTACACACTAGTTGATGTGATGGTTCAATAACTTCATCAAGTTCTATCACCCTCCCACTCAATTCTTTCGAGAGAAACCTTTCCTCGAGAAAGGACCCGTTTCTAGAAACAAAGACTTTGCTTCCGGATCTGAGATAGGAGATGTACCCAACTGTTTTGGATATCGTATGAAGATGCATTTATCCGCTTTGGGTTCGAGCTTATGAGACTGAAACTTTTTCACATAAGTGTCGCAGCCCCAAACTTTCAAGAAACGACAGTTTAGAATTCTCTAAACCTCAGTCTACACTGTGTCATCGCAATGGAATTACGTGGTGCCCTATTTAAAGTGAATGCGGTTGTCTCTAATGCATAACCCATAAATGATTGCGCTAATTCGATAAGAGACATCATAGTATGCACCATATCAAATAGGTCGCGGCTATGACGTTCGGACACACCATCACACCATGGTGTTCTTGGTGGCATGAATTGCGAAACAACTTCCACATTGTCTTAGTTGTGTACCAAAACTTGCAACTGAGATATTCATCTCTATGATCATATCGTAGACAGTTTATCCTCTTGTTACGACAAACTTCACTCTGAAACAGAATTGAACTTTTTCAATATTTCAGACTTGTGATTCATTAAGTAAATACTCCTGTATCTACTCAAATCGTCATTGAAGTAATAACATAATGATATCCACTGCGTGCCTCAGAACCCATTGGACTGCATACATCAAAATGTATTACTTCCAACAAGTTACTATCTTGTTTCATCTCAATGAAAATAAGGCCTTGCTCATGTGGTATGATTTGCATGTCACCAGTGATTCAAAATCAAGTGAGTATAAAGATCCATCAACATGGAGCCTCTTCATGCAATTTATACCAACATGACTCAAGCGGTAGTGGCACAAGTAAGTGGTATTATCATCATTACCTTGTATCTTTTGGCACCAATATCATGAACATGTGTAACACTACGATCGAGATTCAATAAACCATTGAAGGTGATTATTCAAGCAAATAGAGTAACCATTATTCTCTTTAAATGAATAATCTTATTGCAATAAACACGATCCAATCATGTTCATGCTTAACGCAAGGACCAAATAACAATTGTTTAGGTTCAACACCAATCCATATGGTAGAGGGAGCGTGCGACGTTTGATCATATTAACCTTGGAAACACTTCCAACACGTATCGTCACCTCGCCTTTAGCTAGTCTCCGTTTATTCCATAGCTTTCATTTAGTGTTACTAATCACTTAGCAACCGAACCCGTATCCAATACCCTCGCGCTACTAGGAGTACTAGTAAAGTACACATCAACATCATGTATATCAAATATACTTTTTCGACTTTGCCAGCCTTCTTATCTACCAAGCATCTAGGGTAGCTCTGCCTGAGTGACCGTTCCCCTCATAACAGAAGCACTTAGTCTCGGGTTTGGGTTTAATCTTGGGTCTCTTCATTAGTGCAACAACTGTTTTGCCGTTTCACGAAGTATCCCTTCTAGCCCTTGCCTTTCTTGAAACTTAGTGGTTTTACTAACCATCAACTATTGATGCTCCTTCTTTATTTCTACTTTCGCAGTGTCAAACATCACGAATCGCTCAAGGATCATTGTATATATCCTTGATATGTTATAGTTCATCACGAAGCTCTCACAGCTTTGTGGCAGTGATTTTGGAGAACCATCACTATCTCATCTGGAAGGTTAACTCCCACTTGATTCAAGCGATTGTCGTACTCAGACAATCTGAGCACACGCTCAACGATTGAGCTTTTCTCCTTTACTTCATGGACAAAGAATCTTGTCGGAGGTCTCATACCTCTTAACAAGGGCACAAGCATGAAATCACAATTTCATCTCTTTAGAACATCTCTTATGTTCCGTGACGTTTCAAAAACGTCTTTGGCGCCTTGCTTCTAAGCCATTAAGTATTTTGCACTGAACTATCGCGTAGTCATCTGAAACGTGTATGTCGGATGTTCACAACATCCACATACGACGCTCGAGGTGTAGCACACCGAGTGGTGCATTCAGGACATAAGCCTTCTGCGCAGCAACGAGGACAATCCTCAGTTTTACAGACTCAGTCTGCAAAGTTTGCTACTATCAACTTTCAACTAAATTTTCTCTAGGAACATATAAAAACAGTAGAGCTATAGCGCAAGCTACATCGTAATTCGCAAAGACCATTAGACTATGTTCATGACAATTTAGTTCAAGTAATCATATTACTTAAGAACTCCCACTCAAAAAGTACATCTCTCTAGTCATTTGAGTGGTACATGATCCAAATCCACTATCTCAAGTCCGATCATCACGTGAGTCGAGAATAGTTTCAGTGGTAAGCATCTCTATGCTAATCTTATCAACTATACGATTCATGCTCGACCTTTTGATCTCATGTGTTCGGAGGCCATGTCTGCACATGCTAGGCTCGTCAAGTTTAACCCGAGTGTTCCGCGTGTGCAACTGTTTTGCACCCGTTGTATGTGAATGTTGAGTTTATCACACCCGATCATCACGTGGTGTCTTGAAATGACGAACTGTCGCAACGGTGCACAGTCGGGGAGAACACAATTTGATCTTGAAATTTTAGTGAGAGATCACCTCATAATGCTACCGTTGTTCAAAGCATAATAAGGTGCATAAAGGATTAACATCACATGCAATTCATAAGTGACATGATATGGCCATCATCATGTGCTTCTTGATCTCCATCACCAAAGCACCGGCACGATCTTCTTGTCACTGGCGCCACACCATGATCTCCATCAACGTGTCGCCATCGGGGTTGTCGTGCTACTCATGTTATTACTACAAAAGCTACGTCCTAGCAATATAGTAAACGCATCTGCAAGCACAAATGTTAGTTCAAAGACAACCCTATGGCTCCTGCCGGTTGCCGTACCATCGACGTGCAAGTCGATATTAACTATTACAACATGATCATCTCATACATCCAATATATCACATCACGTCATTGGCCATATCACATCACAAGCATACCGTGCAAAAACAAGTTAGACGTCCTCTAATTGTTGTTGCATGTTTTACGTGGTTGCCATGGGTATCTAGTAGGATCTCATCTTACTTACGCAAACACCACAACGGAGATGTATGAATTGCTATTTAACCTCTCTTCAAGGACCTCCTCGGTTAAATCCGATTCAACTAAAGTTGGTGAAACCGACACTCGCCAGTCATCTTTGAGCAACGGGGTTGCTCGTAGCGATGAAACCAGTCTCTCGTAGGCGTACGAGTAATGTCGGTCCGAGCCGCTTCGATCCAGCAATACCGTGGAATCAACAAAAGACTAAGGAGGGCAGCAAATCGCACATCACCGCCCACAAAAACTTTTGTGTTCTACTCGAGAAGACATCTACGCATGAACCTAGCTCATGATGCCACTGATGGGGAACTTCGCATGGGAAACAAAAAATTTCCTACACGCACGAAGACCTATCATGGTGATGTCCATCTACGACAGGAGATTTGGATCTACGTACCCTTGTAGATCACACAACAGGAAGCGTTAAGAAACGCGGTTGATGCAGTGGAACGTCTTCACGTCCCTCGAACCGCCCCACGAACCGTCCCACGAACCGTCCCGCGATCCGTCCCACGATCCGTCCCGCGATCCGTCCCATCAACCGTCTCGCGATCCATTGCGCGAACCGTCTCGCGATCCGTCTCAAGATCCGTTCTGATCTAGTGCCTAACGGACGACACCACCGCGTTCAGCACACGTATAGCTCGATGACGATCTCCACCTTCTTGATCCAGCAAGAGGGGCGGAGAGGTAGAACAGTTCTCCCGCAGCGTGACGGTGCGCCGGTGGTGGTGATGATTGATACGTCTCAAATGTATCTATAATTTTTTATGGTTTCATGCTATTATCTTGTCAACTTTGGATGTTTTATGTACCTTTTATATCTTTTTTGGGACTAACTTATTAATTCAGTGCCAAGTGTCACTTCCTGTTTTTTTCTGTGTTTTTGACTCTTTTCAGATCTGATTTTGGAACGGAGTCCAAATGGAATAAAATCCCTGAAATAATTTTTTCCAGAACGGAAGAAGATCAGGAGACTTGAGGGCCAAGGCAGGAGAGCCACAGGGGGCCCACAAGCCCTGTAGCCGCCACCAGGGGTGGCGGCTACCAGGCTTGTGGCCTCCCTGGCGCCCCCCTGCCCTAGCTCTTTCGCCTATATATTCCCTAAAATCCAGAAAAAAAATCAGGGCATCCACGAAAACACTTTTCCGCCGCCGCAAGCTTTCGTTTCTGCGAGATCTCATCTGGAGACCCTTCCCGGTGCCCTGCCGGAGGGGACTTTGGAGTTGGAGGGCTTCTACATCAACATCATCGCCTCTCCAATGACTCGTGAGTAGTTCACTTTAGACCTACGGGTCCGTAGTTAGTAGCTAGATAGCTTCTTCTCCCTCTTGGATCTTCAATACAAAGTTCTCCATGATCTTCATGGAGATCTATCCGATGTAATCCTCTTTGGCGGTGTGTTTGTCGAGATCCGATGAATTGTGGATTTGTGATCAGATTATCTCTGAATATATTTGAGTCTTTGCTGATTTCTTATATGCGTGATTTGATATCCTTGTAAGTCTCTCCGAGTCTTGGGTTTTGTTTGGCCAACTAGATCTATGATTCTTGCAATGGGAGAAGTGCTTGGTATTGGGTTCATACCGTGTGGTGACCTTTCCCAGTGACAGAAGGGGCAGCATGGTATGCATCATGTTGTTGCCATCGAGGGTAACAAGATGGGATTTTATCGTAGATATGAGATTGTCCATCTACATCATGTCATCTTGCTTAAGGCATTACTCTGTTCTCATGAACTTAATACACTAGATGCATGCTGGATAGCGGTCGACGTGTGGAGTAATAGTAGTAGATGCAGAAAGTATCGGTCTACTTGTTTCGGACGTGATGCCTATAGATATAATCATTGCCTTAGATAACGTCACGACTTTGCGCGGTTCTATCAATTGCTCGACATTAATTCGTTCACCCATCGTCTACTTGCTTTCATGAGAGAATCCACTAGTGAACACCACGGCCCCCGGGTCTATTCACAATTATCGTTTCCACTTTCACTTTTACTTTGCTTTGTTTCCTTTTTGCTTTCAGTTCTCACTTTACAAACAATCTATAAGGGATCGAGAACCCCTTCATAGCGTTGGGTGCAAGCTCTTCGTATTTGTGCACGTACTTGTGACTTGACGCAATCCTTCACTGGATCGATGCCTTGGTTCTAAAAACTGAGGGAAATACTTATCGCCGCTGTGCTACATCACCCTCTCCGCTTCGAGGGAACACCAACGCAAGGCTCCAAGGCCACGGGGGAATCCTTTGCATATTTGCCAAGGAAGTCCCTAAAGGCGTAGCCGTAGCAGAAGGATTCCTCGCGCCGTTGCTGAGGAGTATCAAGACAAGCATAGTCTCCCGTCAACACGCTTATTTCTAGCACCGTTGGAAGGTCTTTTGTTGCAGTAGCAATGATCTACTCCGGCACGGCTTCGCCTAAGCTCCGCAGAAATACGATCTAGAGGAAAAACTGTGTAGTATAGGGTCAAGCAGCACGTGGCAAAGTTGTGTCTCAAAAACCCTCAATACCTCTAGTATATATAGGAGGGAGGGAGGGGAGGAAGCAGCCTCAAACCCTCAAGGTTTGGCCAAAATTGGAGGTGGAGGAGTCCTACTCCAATCCTACTTGGAGTAGGATTCCACCTTCCCACTTGGAAACTCTTTCCACCTTGTGTTTTTTCCTTCTGAAACCTTATGGGCCTTAGTGGGAACTTATTCCAGCCCAATAGGGGCTGGTTTATCTCTTCCCAAAGCCCATGAGACCCCTGGGGGCGTGACACCCCTCCCGATGGTCCCCGGCACCCCTCACGGCACTCTCGGTACACTATCGATGAGTCCGAAACTTTTCCGGTGACCAAAACAAGACTTCCTATATATCAATCTTTACCTCCGGACCATTCCGGAGCTCCTCATGACGTCCTGGATTTCATCCGGGACTCCGAACGACATTCAGTAACCAACCATATAACTCTAATACGCATAAAACATCGTCGAACCTTAAGTGTGCAGACCCTGCGGGTTCGAGAACTATGTAGACATGACCCGAGAGACTCCTCGGTCAATAATCAATAGCGGGACCTGGATGCCCATATTGGATCCTACATATTCTCCGAAGATCTTATTGGTTGAACCTCAGTGCCAAGGATTCATATAATCCCGTATGTCACTCCCTTTGTCCTTCGGTATGTTACTTGCCCGAGATTCGATCGTCAGTATCGCATACCTATTTCAATCTCGTTTACCAGCAAGTCTCTTTACTCGTTCCGTAATACAAGATCCCGTGACATACACTAAGTCACATTGCTTGCAAGGCTTGTGTGTGATGTTGTATTACCGAGTGGGCCCCGAGATACCTCTCTGTCACACGGAGCGACAAATCCCAGTCTTGATCCATATTAACTCAACGGACACCTTCGGAGATACCTGTAGAGCATCTTTATAGTCACCCAGTTACGTTGTGACATTTGATACACACAAGGTATTCCTCCGGTGCCAGTGAGTTAAATGATCTCATGGTCATAGGAATAAATACTTGACACGCAGAAAAATAGTAGCAACAATATGACACGATCAACATGCTACATTCATTAGTTTGGGTCTAGTCCATCACATTATTCTCCTAATGATGTCATCCCATTATCAAGTGACAACACTTGCCTACGGTCAGGAAACCTTGACAATCTTTGATCAACGAGCTAGTCAACTAGAGGCTTACTAGGGACACTGTTTTGTCTATGTATCCACACAAGTATTGTGTTTCCAATCAATAAAATTATAGCATGGATAATAAACGATTATCATGAACAAAGAAATATAATAATAACTAATTTATTATTGCCTCTAGGGCATATTTCCAACAGCCGGGTACTCTGGCTCTTTCGGTTTATTCTTGTTAGCCACTTGAGCCTTCCACTGTTCATGATGGGCGTATGCCCTCTTAATATTGTCCTCTCAAGTATAGTCCCAAGGTCTCTTCACCATATTCTTATGAGGTACTGTTGGGAGGGGCAACAACTTACATTTTGGTGATCGGATCCTCTTTCTGCCGCCACTACTAGTGGTGGTATGTTTCTGCTTTTTGCTCTGATCCTGAGTGGATGGAGACGGCTGACAGGGCGGTAGAGACGGCTGGTGCGGCGGTGGAGACGGCTACGTTGGAGACTGGTGAGGCAGCGAAGATGACGGCTGCGCTGGAGATTGGTGAGGCGGCGAAGACGACGATTGCGCTGGAGACTCGTGAGGTGGAGGCGAAGAAGGATTGCTGCTATGAGGAGCCGGTGGCCTTGGCGTCCAATTTGGAAGGAAGATGTCCTCCTTTGGCCATACAACGGTTTGGGATTTGACTTCTCCAAGTTGAGTCAAATCCCTATCTTCGTCTGCAGGGTGGTCGAGCTTCAGCTCCTCATAATCTTTCATCACTTCATCCACCGCGACAACAGCGTACCCTTGTGGAACCGAAGAGCAATGCCAAGTTGGATGTGGTCCAATTGGTAAGGCCATGCCGACCGCCACCGTCAACCTTAAGTTAGCAACTTTCACCTTTAGCTCACAATGTGTGCTCTCAGTGATATCATCCACTGGGTGGTGATGAGGAGGACTTGTCGTTGGTGCATCATCACCATCATCCTGGAGCTGCGTGGAATCGACATTGCTTTTACGATTCAATGCAGCTTCTATCATGAGCCACTGAGATTGGTCGCTACCTTGCTGTCTCTCGGTTTGATCCTGCTGCACCGCTTTACTGCTTCTTCTACATTATGCAGCCGGTCTGCAGCAGCCGCTTTCTCAGCTGCCTCCTTTTCCTTTCTCCTCTGATGGCTTCTATCGGGAAATCTCTTTCTTTCCTTGGAAAACGCAAGCATCCACGACAGGGAGCCTGGTAAGCCTCGTGCTCGCCCTTTGTGTTCCTTATTCCTAAGGGTGCGTGTGAGCTCGTCGTTCTCTCTATCGGGAACAAACACTCCCTCTTCAACATCATGTACTGCACGTCTAATCTGCTCGATGGGTAGGGGGTTATCTTTGTTTCTCTGGTTATATATTGTCTTTCCTTCTTCGTCCAACAAGCCCCCATGCTCGTAAAACCAGTTTCTTCCTCGTTGGAGCCATCTTAAGGGCTCTGGAGTGATTTTTTTCCAGAAATGATGCCTCAAGTGCTTCCCACTTAGACATCTTAGCGCCATAGCCACCAGGCCCCACAATGTGGTGGTACTTCTTCTTGCCTGCATTCGTCTTATTTTTTTCAGACTTTTTCAAGGCGTCCTCCGATTTCTTGTACGTCACAAATTCAGCCAAATAGTCTTTTATCTTCTCATAGCCGTGATCGAAATCTGGAGTCTTATCTTTCAAGATAAATTCCTGGCGCAATCTTTTTTCCAGCCCCTAAATAGATCGGCCATCTTCTTAAGAGCCCACTCCTTGACTTTTTTCTCTAGGGCCTCTTTTCTCCTTTTCATTTCCTCCTCATTTGGCTCCTCCTCATCTGGATCCACCTCTGGCGCCGGCAGGGTGAAATTAAGCATGAGCTTTCTCCAAAGGTTTTCTTTGGCTGTTGTGCTAACATATGAGACTCCTTCCTGATCCCTTGGCTTAATCAATTCTCGAGTGGTGATAGGGATGTGGTCCCTAACAATAACTCCGCATGCCTTCACAAACTTCTGCTTTACATCTGCGGGAGCAATTGGTACCCCGGCATGTGAGACTGTTTCGATCCTGTACCTCTCACCGTCATCCAGCTTCTTGGTTGGGCGTCGTTTCATAGTAACTGAAGTTTTTCTCAATCCGGAGGGCTAAAAGAAAGAGCGTTAAGATATGTATACATATAGCAGAGGATTAATTTATTAATATATATATGCACCTCGACGGAGCGGTCGGCTTCTCCCTCATCGCCTTCTTCCTCATTGGAGCCGCCGATTCCTCCCTCGCCCGAGGCGTGGGCGTCTACCTCACCGGAGCTTCTACCTTGTGTGTTGAGAGACTCATCTCCCTCGCCGGACTCGTTCAAAAACTGATTGGTGACATCAACATCGCCAACTAAAATATCATCCCCGCGGATGACACCATGCATCACGTCTTCCTGATATTCGTCTCTACCTGTGGATCCATAATATCTACAAATTAATTAAACATAAAAAACTAAATTAACTAACAACTAAAACTATATACATCGAATAATCCACTTAATTAATGCATCATTGAATAATCCACTTAATATTATCGAATATATAATCTGAAATACATAAATAATACATCTCTCGAATACAGTAATACATCGAATAATAACGACTGATCGGTCAACAAAGAGTCGTCGCACTACTGAGGTGCGGGTGGCGGACACCCAAAGAGCAGGGACCATCACCGGATCATAGCTCCGGTGAGATCCCCAAAGAACCTGCCAGGTCCTGTCGAACCTGGCATCCAACGCCTCCATGTAGCGACGAACGTGCTCATCCTCCTCCCTGACACGGCGACGTACCTCCTCCTAGGGGGTCGGCACCCTCTGTGGCCCCCGCGACCGCCACCAAAGAAGCTCCGGGTCGACGAGGGAAGCCTGGTTCCTCACCAAGCTGCGCGCCCTGGAAGGTAATTCCTCCCGGTGCCAGCCCGGCGGAGCCCAGTCCCGCACACGCTCACGCATATCAAGCAGGTGGCTGCCACCGAGTCGACGGCGAGGATGCTGGCCGGCATCATATGTCCTACTATTTAAATTCCTGATTGTTTAATAAAAATTTTCTAAATTTTTACTCTCCTTCCGTTCCAAAATATAAGACCTTTTAAAGATTTCATCAGAAAATTACATACGGAGCAAAATGAGTGAACATATATTCTAAAGTATGTCTATATACATCCGTATGTAGTCCACTAATGGAACCTCTAAAAAGACTTATATTTAGGAACGGAGGGAGTAATTAATTGCAAATACATAACAAACTTTTGCAAATTTCAAAATTCATCAAATTTTTGACAAAAAAACTAAACAACTAAATTAACTAAAACAATATGAAACACCTAATTACCAAAAACAATATGAACACTTAATTAACTAACACAATATGAACACTTAATTACCTAAAACAATAATCCTAATTTTTTGTTTTACTATCTAATTAACTAATTTTATTTTTGAACCCTAATTTTTTCAGAGTGTTTCACACAGTGTGTGTGTGTACGTGTACGTGTGTGTGTATGACACCGGCGACTCGAACGTACGAGATGGACGGGGCGCGGCGGGGCTCCTACGCCGGAGATGGATCGGGCATCTCCGGTGGTGGATGCCACTTCTCAAACAACAGCGCCAAAATTTGACACGTTGACGGAGACTTACTTGCGTTGGTTTTCCTCTTAAAGAGCAAAGGGTGATGCAGCACAGGAGCAGTAAGTATTTTTCTCAGTTTGAGAGCCAAGCTATCAATCCAGTAGGAGAATCTCGTCAAGTCGACAGTACCTGCGCAAACACAAAAGAGCTTGCACCCAACGCTATAAAGGGGTTGTCAATCCCTTCAAGATTGATTGCAAAGTGATATCTGAAGGCGGAAAGTGAAACGAAGAAAAAGTGTAAGGCTGAAAATATGGTGTGGAGTAGACCCGCGGGCCATAGTGTTCACTAGAGGCTTCTCTCAAAATAGCAAATATCACGGTGGGTGAACAAATTCCTGTCGAGCAATTGATAGAACCGCGCAAAGTCATGAAGTTACCTAAAGCAATGATCATACATATAGGCATCACATCCGAGACAAGTAGACCGATACTTTCTGCATCTACTACTATTACTCCACACATCGACCGCTAGCCAGCATGCATCTAGTGTATTGAGTTCATGACAAACAGAGTAACGCCTTAAGCAAGATGACATGATGTAGAGGGATAATCTCAACCAATGATGAAAACCCCATCTTTTTACCCTTGATGGCAACAACACGATGCGTGCCTTGCTACCCCTTCTGTCACTGGGTGAGGTCACCGCACGGTATGAACCCAAAACCAAGCACTTCTCCCATTGCAAGAATCATAGATCTAGTTGGCCAAACAAAACCCACAACTCGAAGATAATTACAAGGATATGAAATCATGCATAAGAGAGATCAGAAGAAACTCAAATAAGATTCATAGATAATCTGATCATAAATCCACAATTCATCGGATCTCGACAAACACACCGCAAAAGAAGATTGCATCGGATAGATCTCCATGAAGATCATGGAGAACTTTATATTGAAGATCCAAGAGATAGAAGAAGCCATCTTGCTACTAGCTATGGACCCGTAGGTCTATGGTGAACTACTCACGCATCATCGAAGAGGTCAGGGTGTTGATGAAGAAGCCCTTCGTATCCGAATCCCCCCTCCGACAGGGCACCAGAACGTGCCCCAGATGGGATCTTGCGGAGATAGAAGCTTGCGGCGGCGGAAAAGTACTTTCGATGATCTCCTGATTTTTTCTGGGATTTTAGGGAATTTATAGGCGAAAGACCTAGGGGAGAGGACTCCTAGGGAGCCCACAAGCCTGGGTGGCGCGGCCCCCCTGGCCGCGACTAGGAGGCTTGTGGGGTCCCTGCTGGCCCCCTGCCCTGATGCTCAGGCTTCCCGATCTTCTTTTCTTTCGGATAAAACCTTTTTGGTAGTTTCATTCTGTTTGGACTCCGTTTAAAATCCTCCTCTGAAAGGGTTAAAAAACATGAAAAAACAGGAACTTTCACTTGGCACTGAGTTAATAAGTTAGTCCCAAAAATTATATAAAAGGCATACAAAACATCCAAAGTTTGACAAGTTAATAGCATGAAACCATCAAAAATTATAGATACATTGGAGACATATCAAGCATCCCCAAGCTTAACTCATGCTCATCCTCGAGTAGGGAAGTGATAAAGAATGAATTTTTTATGTGGAATGCTACCTAGCATAGTTGTCCTTTGCAACTTCTTTCATGTGACATGAATGTTGAGATCCATAAGATTCAAAACAATAGTTTGCTATTGACATGAAAACAATAGTACTTCAAGCAAACTAGCAAGGTAATCATGAACTTTCAAAATAACAAGCCAAAGAAAGTTATCCCTACAAAATCATATAGTCTCGCTATGCTCCATCATCCTCACACAACTACTGTAAATCATGCACAACCCCGGTATTGGCCAAGTAATTGTTTTCGCACTCTTACTTTCTCAAACTTTTTATAACTATCACGCAATACATGAGCGTGAGCCATGGATATAGCACTATAGGTGGAATAGAGTGTGGTGGTGGTTGTGAGACAAAAAAGGAGGAGATGGTCACATTGACTCGGCATATCAAAAGGCTATGGAGATGCCCATTAATAGATATCAATGTGAATGAGTAGGAATTGTCATACAAAGGATGCACTAGAGCTATAAGTATGTGAAAGCTCAAAAGGAGAACTAGTGGGTGTGCATCCAACTTGCTTGCTCACGAAGACCTAGGGCAATTTTGAGGAAGCCCATTATTGGAATATACAAGCCAAGTTATATAATGAAGATTCCCACTAGCATATGGTGGTGACGAAATGAGAGGCTCTCAATCATGAAGAACATGGTGCTATTATGAAGCACAAGTGTGGAAAAAGATAGTAGCATTGTCCCTTCTCTCTTTTTCTCTCTTTTTTTATTTGGGCTCTTAGGCCTCTCTTTTTTTATCTTCTTTTTTTTATTTTTTTATTTGGGCTCTTTGGCCTCTTCTTTTTTATTTCCTCACATGGGATAATGCTCTAATAATGATGATCATCACACTTTTATTTACTCATAGCTCAAAGCTTAGAAATGACTCTATAGGAAATGCCTCCGGCAGTGTACCGGGATGTGCAATGATCTAGCTAGGCGTATGACGTTGAAACATCTTGCTAGCTATCTTATGATTGGCAATATGAGAGTGACGGCACAAGTTATGAGACGGAATGGTGGGAGTTGCATGGCGATATATCTCGGAATGGCTATGAAAATGCCATATTAGGTAGGTATGGTGGCTGTTTTGAGGAAGGCATTTGGTGGGTTTGTGCACCGGCGAGAATTGCACGGCACTAGAGAGGCTAGCAAAGGTGGAAGGTGAAAGTGCATCTATACCATGGACTCGCTTTAGTCATGAAGAACTCACGTACTTATTGCGAAAGTTTTTATTAGTAAGCAAAACAAAGTGCTAAACGCATATGATGACCCACAAGTATAGGGGATCAAACGTAGTCCTTTTGATAAGTAAGAGTGTCGAACCCAACGAGGAGCGGAAGGCTCTGATAAACGGTTTTCAGCAAGGTAATAACTGCAAGCACTGAAAGTAGCGGTAACAAGTGATGATGTAGCGAGGTGAAACGTAGCAAGTGAAAAGTAACAAGTAACAAGTAGTAGAAATGGTGCAGAAAGTGTCCCAATCCCTTTTGTAGCAAGGGACAAGCCTGAACAAAGTCTTATAGGAGGAAAAACGCTCCCGAGGACACACGGGAATTTCTGTCATGCTAGTTTCATCATGTTCATGTGATTCGCGTTCGTCACTTTGATAGTTTAATATGTGGGTGGACCGGCGCTTGGGTACTGCCCTTACTTGGACAAGCATCCCACTTATGATTAACCCCTCTCGCAAGAATCCGCAACTACGAAAGAAGAATTAAGACAACGTCTAACCATAGCATTAAACTAGTGGATCCAAATCAGCCCCTTACGAAGCAACGCATAGACTCGGGTTTAAGCTTCTGTCACTCCAGCAACCCATTATCTACTTACTACTCTCCAATGCCTTCCTCTAGGCCCAAGTATGGTAAAGTGTTATGTAGTCGACGTTCACATAACAACACTAGAGGAAAAGACAACATACAACATATCAAAATGCCGAACGAATACCAAATTCACATGACTATTATTAGCATGACTTATCCCATGTCCTCAGGAACAAAAGGAACTACTCACAAAGCATAATCATAATCATGATCAGAGGTGTAATGAATAGCATCAAGGATCTGAACATAAACTCTTCCACCAAGTAATCCAACTAGCATCAACTATAAAGAGTAATCAACAGTACTAGCAACCTTACAAGTACCAATCGGAGTCGCGAGACGGAGATTGGTTACAAGAGATGAACTAGGGATTGGAGAGGAGATGGTGCTGATGAAGATGTCGATGGAGATGCCTCCCCTCCGACGAGAGGAGTGTTGGTGATGACGATGGCGACGATTTCCCCCTCCGGGAGGGAAGTTTCCCCACCAGGATCGTCCTGCCGGAGCTCTAGATTGGATCTGCTCAAGTTCTGCCTCGTGGCGGCGACGAAACCACAAAAAACCTCCCTCTTGATTTTTTCTGGAACGAAACCCTTCATATAGCAAAAGAGGGGGGCCAGTGGGCCGTCGGGGAGCCCACAAGCCCTGTAGCCGCCACCAGGGGGTGGCGGCTAGCAGGCTTGTGGGGCCCTGGTAGCTCCCCTCTGGTACTTCTTTCGCCTAGTATTTTTTATATATTCCCAAAAAATTCCACGTAAATTTTCAGGGCATTTGGAGTTGTGCACAATAGAGGACTCAGATTTCCTCCGTTTCCAGTCCAGAATTCCAGCTGCCTGAATTCTCCCTCTTCAAATAAACCTTGCAAAATAAGAGAGAAAAGGCATAAATATGGTACCACAAAGTAATATAACAGCCCAAAAAGCGATAAATATCAACATGAAAGCATGATGCAAAATGGACGTATCAGCATACTCCTAGGGGAAGGGTTGGTAGGTGTTAACCATCGCGCGATCCCGACCTCAACACAAAGGATGACAATCAATAGATCAATTATGCTCCGACTTCCTAACATAGCGGTTCACCATACGTGCATGCTACGAGAATCACTAACTTCAACACAAGTATTTCTAAATTCACAACACCCTACTAGCATAACTCTTAATATTACCAAATCCATGTCTAAAAACTAATTGAGAGGAATCAAGACTTCTCTTTCTTATCAATGCACATGAAGATGGAGCTTTTTGTATCCTCTTTGGGTACCTATCATCTTTGGGACTACTTTCTGTTGGGGAACGTCGCATGGGAACAAAAAAATTCCTACGCGCACGAAGACCTATCATGGTGATGTCCATCTACGAGAGGGGATGAGTGATCTACGTACCCTTGTAGATCGTACAGCAGAAGCGTTAGTGAACGCAGTTGATGTAGTGGAACGTCCTCACGTCCCTCGATCCGCCCCGCGAACAATCCCGTGATCAGTCCCATGATCTAGTACCGAACGGACGGCACCTCCGCGTTCAGCACACGTACAGCTCGACGATGATCTCGGCCTTCTTGATCCAGCAAGAGAGACGGAGAGGTAGAAGAGTTCTCCGGCAGCGTGACGGCGCTCCGGAGGTTGGTGATGACCTTGTCTCAGCAGGGCTCCGCCCGAGCTCCGCAGAAACGCGATCTAGAGGAAAAACCATGGAGGTATGTGGTCGGGCTGCCGTGGAAAAGTCGTCTCAAATCAGCCCCAATACCTCCGTATATATAGGTGGGAGGGAGGGGACCTTGCCTTGGGGCTCAAGGAGCCACAAGGGGGTCGGCCGAGTCCAAGGGGGGAAGACTCCCCCCCAAACCGAGTTGGACTTGGTTTGGTGGGTGGGAGTCCTTCCCTTCCTTCCCACCTCCCTTTTTTTTCTTTCTCTTTCATTTTTATCTCTATGGCGCATAGGACCCTTTTGGGCTGTCCCACCAGCCCACTAAGGGCTGGTGCGCCACCCTTATGGCCTATGGGCTTCCCCGGGGTGGGTTGCCCCCCCCGGTGAACTCCCGGAACCCATTCGTCATTCCCGGTACATTTCCGGTAACTCCGAAAAACCTTCCGGTAATCAAATGAGGTCATCCTATATATCAATCTTCGTTTCCGGACTATTCCGGAAACCCTCGTGACGTCTGTGATCTCATCCGGGACTCCGAACAACATTCGGTAACCAACCATATAACTCAAATACGCATAAAACAACATCGAACCTTAAGTGTGCAGACCCTGCGGGTTCGAGAACTATCTAGACATGAACCGAGAGACTCCTCGGTCAATATCCAATAGCGGGACCTGGATGCCCATATTGGATCCTACATATTCTACGAAGATCTTATCGTTTGAACCTCAGTGCCAAGGATTCATATAATCCCGTATGTCATTCCCTTTGTCCTTCGGTATGTTACTTGCCCGAGATTCGATCGTCAGTATCCGTATACCTATTTCAATCTCGTTTACCGGCAAGTCTCTTTACTCGTTCTGTAATACAAGATCCCGCAACTTATACTAAGTTGCATTGCTTGCAAGGCTTGTGTGTGATGTTGTATTACTGAGTGGGCCCCGAGATACCTCTCCATCACACGGAGTGACAAATCCCAATCTTGATCCATACTAACTCAACTAACACCTTCGGAGATACCTGTAGAGCATCTTTATAGTCACCCAGTTACGTTGCGACGTTTGATACACATAAAGCATTCCTCCGGTGTCAGTGAGTTATATGATCTCATGGTCATAGGAATAAATACTTGGCACGCAGAAAACAGTAGCAA
The DNA here is from genome assembly GCF_904849725.1 of Hordeum vulgare subsp. vulgare. Taxonomy (NCBI): domain Eukaryota; kingdom Viridiplantae; phylum Streptophyta; class Magnoliopsida; order Poales; family Poaceae; genus Hordeum; species Hordeum vulgare. The sequence goes on along the minus strand of NC_058520.1, from coordinate 537,240,609 downwards.
CAAAATGACACGATCAACATGCTACGTCTATTAGTTTGGGTCTAGTCCATCACGTGATTCTCCTAATGACGTGATCCAGTTATCAAGCAACAACACCTTGTTCATAATCAGAAGACACTGACTATCTTTGATCAACTGGCTAGCCAACTAGAGGCTTGCTAGGGACGGTGTTTTGTCTATGTATCCACACATGTAAATGAGTCTTCATTCAATACAATTATAGCATGGATAATAAACGATTATCTTGATACAGGAATTATAATAATAACTATATTTATTATTGCCTCTAGGGCATAATTCCAACAGTCTCCCACTTGCACTAGAGTCAATAATCTAGCCCTCACATCATCATGCGAATTACATTGTAATAAATCTAACACCCATACAGTTCTGGTGTTGATCATGCTTTAGCCGTGGAAGAGGTTTAGTCAGCGGGTCTGCTACATTCAGATCCGTGTGCACTTTGCATATATTTACGTCCTCTCCCTCGACGTAGTCGCGGATGAGGTTGAAGCGTCGTTTGATGTGTCTGGTCTTCTTGTGAAACCGTGGTTCCTTTGCTAAGGCAATGGCACCCGTGTTATCACAGAACAAGGTTATTGGATTCAGTGCGCTTGGCACCACTCCAAGATCCGTCATGAACTGCTTCATCCAGACACCCTCCTTAGCCGCCTCCGAGGCAGCCATGTACTCCGCTTCACATGTAGAATCTGCTACGACGCTTTGCTTGGAACTGCACCAGCTTACCGCACCCCCATTAAGAATAAATACGTATCCGGTTTGCGACTTAGAGTCGTCCGGATCTGTGTCAAAGCTTGCATCGACGTAACCTTTTACGGCGAGCTCTTCGTCACCTCCATACACGAGAAACATCTCCTTAGTCCTTTTCAGGTACTTCAGGATATTCTTGACCGCTGTCCAGTGATCCACTCCTGGATTACTCTGGAACCTACCTGCCATACTTATGGCCAGGCTAACATCCGGTCTAGTGCACAGCATCGCATACATGATAAAACCTATGGCTGAAGCATAGGGGACGGAACGCATATGCTCTCTATCTTCATCAGTTGCTGGGCACTGAGTCTTACTCAATCTCGTACCTTGTAGAACTGGCAAGAACCCTTTCTTGGATTGTTCCATTTTGAACCTCTTCAAAACTTTATCAAGGTATGTGCTTTGTGAAAGTCCTATCAGGCGTTTTGATCTATCCCTATAGATCTTAATGCCTAGAATGTAAGCAGCTTCTCCTAGGTCCTTCATAGAGAAACTTTTATTCAGGTAACCTTTTATGCTCTCCAAAAACTCTACGTTGTTTCCAATCAGTAATATGTCATCCACATATAATATTAGAAATGCCACAGAGCTCCCACTCACTTTCTTGTAAATACAAGATTCTCCAACCACTTGTATAAACCCAAATGCTTTGATCACCTCATCAAAGCGTTTGTTCCAACTCCGAGATGCTTGCACCAGTCCATAAATGGATCGCTGGAGCTTGCACACCTTGTTAGCATTCTTAGGATCGACAAAACCTTCGGGTTGTATCATATACAATTCTTCCTTAAGGAAACCGTTAAGGAACGCCGTTTTGACATCCATCTGCCAGATCTCGTAATCGAAAAATGCTGCTATTGCTAACATGATTCTGACGGACTTAAGCATCGCTACGGGTGAGAATGTCTCATCGTAGTCAACTCCTTGAACTTGTGAAAAACCCTTCGCCACAAGTCGAGCTTTATAAACGGTCACATTGCCGTCAGCGTCCGTCTTCCTCTTAAAGATCCATTTGTTCTGAATAGCCTTGCGGCCCTCAGGTAGTACCTCCAAAGTCCATACTTTGTTCTCATACATGGATCCTATCACGGATTTCATGGCTTCTAGCCATTTGTTGGAATCTGGGCCCACCATTGCTTCTTCATAATTCGCAGGTTCATTGTTGTCTAACAACATGATTGATAAGACGCGATTACCGTACCACTCTGGAGCAGCACGTGGTCTTGTCGACCTGCGTGGTTCGACAGAAACTTGAACTGGAGTTTCATGATCATCATCATTAACTTCCTCCTCAACCGGCGTTGCAACGACAGAGGTTTCCCCTTGCCCTGCGCCACCATCCAGAGGGATGAGAGGTTCGACAACCTCGTCAAGTTCTATCTTCCTCCCACTCAAATTTGAGATAGAAGGTGTACCCAACTGTCTCTTTTGGGTAACCTATGAAGACGCACTTTTCCGCTTTGGGTTCCAGCTTTTCAGGCTTAAGCTTTTTGACATAAGCATCACATCCCCAAACTTTAAGAAACGACAACTTTGGCCTTTTGCCATACCACAGTTCGTATGGTGTCGTCTCAACGGATTTTGATGGTGCCCTCTTTAAAGTGAATGCAGTTGTTTCTAATGCATAACCCCAAAACGATAACGGCATATCAGTAAGAGACATCATAGATCGCACCATCTCTAATAGAGTACGATTATGACGTTCGGACACACCATTACGCTGTGGTGTTCCAGGCGGTGTTAACTGTGAAACAATTCCACATTGTCTTAAGTGAGTACCAAACTCGAAACTCAGATATTCACCCCCACGATCAGACCGTAGGAACTTGATCTTCTTGTTACGATGATTTTCCACTTCACTCTGAAATTGTTTGAACTTTTCAAATGTTTCAGACTTGTGCTTCATCAAGTAAACATAACCATATCTACTTAAATCGTCAGTGAAGGTGAGAAAATAACGATATGCGCCGCGTGCCTCCACGCTCATTGGACCACACACATCGGTATGTATGATCTCCAACAAGTCACCTGCACGCTCCATTGTTCCGGAGAACGGAGTCGTAGTCATCTTGCCCATGAGGCATGGTTCGCACGTGTCAAGTGAATCAAAGTCAAGTGACTCCAAAAGTCCATCAGCATGGAGTTTCTTCATGCGCTTTACACCAATATGACCTAAGCGGCAGTGCCACAAAAATATGGCGCTATCATTGTTAACTCTAACTCTTTTGGTCTCAATGTTATGTATATGCGTATCGCTATCAAGATTCAATATGAACAATCCTCTCACATTCGGTGCATGACCATAAAAGATGTTACTCATAGAAATAGAACAACCATTATTCTCTGACTTAAAAGAGTAACCGTCTCGCAATAAACAAGATCCAGATATAATGTTCATGCTCAACGCAGGCACTAAATAACAATGATTTAAGTTCATCACTAATCCTGACGGTAACTGAAGTGACACTGTGCCGACGGCGATTGCATCAACCTTGGAACCATTTCCTACGCGCATCGTCACTTCATCTTTTGCCAGCCTTCGTCTATTCCGCAGTTCCTGTTTCGAGTTGCAAATATGAGCAACAGAACCGGTATCGAATACCCACGCACTACTACGAGAGCCGGTTAAGTACACATCAATAACATGTATATCAAATATACCTGATTTTTCTTTGGCCGCCTTCTTATCTGCCAGATACTTGGGGCAATTGCGGTTCCAGTGACCCATACCCTTGCAATAGTAACACTCCGTTTCAGGCTTAGGTCCAGTTTTGGGTTTCTTCGTCGGATTGGCAACAGGCTTGCCGCTCTTCTTCGAATTGCCCTTCTTGCCCTTGCCGTTTCTCTTGAAACTAGTGGTCTTATTCACCATCAACACTTGATGCTCTTTACGGAGTTCAGACTCTGCGACTTTCAGCATCGCAAACAACTCGCCGGGAGACTTGTTCATCCCTTGCATGTTGTAGTTCAACACAAAGCCTTTATAGCTTGGCGGCAGTGATTGAAGGATTCTGTCAGTGATAGCTTCTTGCGGGAGTTCAATCCCCAGCTCAGCTAGACGGTTTGAGTACCCAGACATTTTGAGCACATGTTCACTGACAGATGAGTTTTCCTCCATCTTGCAAGCATAGAATTTATCGGAGGTCTCATACCTCTCGATCCGGGCGTTCTTCTGAAAGATAAACTTCAACTCCTGGAACATCTCAAATGCTCCATGACGCTCAAAGCAACGTTGAAGTCCCGGTTCTAAGCCATACAAGACTGCACATTGAACTATTGAGTAGTCCTCCTTACGTGCTAACCAAGCGTTCTTAACATCCTGATCAGCCGTAGCGGGTGGTTCATCTCCTAACGCAGCATTAAGGACATAATCCTTCTTCCCAGCTTGTAAGATTAGCTTAAGATTACGAGCCTAGTCTACAAAGTTGCTTCCATCATCTTTCAACTTAGCTTTCTCTAGGAACGTATTAAAATTCAGGATGACTGTCGCGTGAGCCATGATCTACAACACAAATATATTCAAAGTGGACTTTAGACTATGTTCAAGATAATTAGAGTTTAACTTAATCAAATTATTCGCTAAACTCCCACTCAAAAAGTACATCTCTCTAGTCATTTGAGTGGTTCATGATCCACTTACACTAGCTCAAGTCCGATCATCACGTGAGTTGAGTATAGTTTCAGTGGTAAGCATCCCTATGCTAATCATATCATCTATATGATTCATGATCGACCTTTCAGTCTCATGTGTTCCGAGGCCATGTCTGCACATGCTAGGCTCGTCAAGCTTAACCCGAGTGTTCCGCGTGCGCAACTGTTTTGCACCCGTTGTATGTGAACGTTGAGTCTATCACACCCGATCATCACGTGGTGTCTCGAAACGACGAACTGTAGCAACGGTGCACAGTCGGGGAGAACACAATTTCGTCTTGAAATTTTAGTGAGAGATCACCTCATAATGCTACCGTCGTTCTAAGCAACACAAGGTGCATAAAAGGATTAACATCACATCCAATTCATAAGTGACATGATATGGCCATCATCACGTGCTTCTTGATCTCCATCACCAAAGCACCGACGCGATCTTCTTGTCACCGGCGCCACGCCATGATCTCCATCAACGTGTTGCCATCGGGGTTGTCATGCTACTCATGCTATTACTATTAAAGCTACATCCTAGCAAAATAGTAAACGCATCTGCAAGCACAAACGTTAGTATAAAGACAACCCTATGGCTCCTGCCGGTTGCCGTACCATCGACGTGCAAGTCGATATTTCTATTACAACATGATCATCTCATACATCCAATATATCACATCACATCGTTGGCCATATCACATCACAAGCATGCCCTGCAAAAACAAGTTAGACGTCCTCTAATTTTGTTGTTGCATGTTTTACGTGGTGACCAAGGGTATCTAGTAGGATCGCATCTTACTTACGCAAACACCACAACGGAGATATATGAGTTGCTATTTAACCTCATCCAAGGACCTCCTCGGTCAAATCTGATTCAACTAAAGTTGGAGAAACCGACACTAGCCAGTCATCTTTGAGCAACGGGGTTACTCGTAACGATGAAACCAGTCTCTCGTAAGCGTACGAGTAATGTCGGTCCAAGCCGCTTCAATCCAACAATACCGCGGAATCAAGAAAAGACTAAGGAGGGCAGCAAAACGCACATCACCGCCCACAAAAACTTTTGTGTTCTACTCGAGAAGACATCTACGCATGAACCTAGCTCTGATACCACTGTTGGGGAACGTCGCATGGGAAACAACAATTTTCCTACGCGCACGAAGACCTATCATGGTGATGTCCATCTACGAGAGGGGATGAGTGATCTACGTACCCTTGTAGATCGTACATCAGAAGCGTTAGTGAACGCGGTTGATGTAGTGGAACGTCCTCACGTCCCTCGATCCGCCTCGCGAACAATCCCGCGATCAGTCCCACGATCTAGTACCGAACGGACGGCACCTCCGCGTTCAGCACACGTACAGCTCGACGATGATCTCGGCCTTCTTGATCCAGCAAGAGAGACGGAGAGGTAGAAGAGTTCTCCGACAGCGTGATGGCGCTCCGGAGGTTGGTGATGACCTTGTCTCAGCAGGGCTCCGCCCGAGCTCCGCAGAAACGCGATCTAGAGGAAAAACCGTGGAGGTATGTGGTCGGGCTGCCGTGGAAAAGTTGTCTCAAATCAGCCCCAATACCTCCGTATATATAGGTGGGAGGGAGGGGACCTTGCCTTGGGTCTCAAGGAGCCCCAAGGGGGTCGGCCGAGTCCAAGGGGGGAAGACTCCCCCCCAAACCGAGTTGGACTTGGTTTGGTGGGTGGGAGTCCTTCCCTTCCTTCCCACCTCCCTTTTTTTTCTTTCTCTTTGATTTTTATCTCTATGGCGCATAGGGCCCTTTTGGGCTGTCCCACCAGCCCACTAAGGGCTGGTGCGCCACCCTTATGGCCTATGGGCTTCCCCGGGGTGGGTTGCCCCCCCCCCCCCCCGGTGAACTCCCGAAACCCATTCGTCATTCCCGATACATTTCCGGTAACTCCGAAAAACCTTCCTGTAATCAAATGAGGTCATTCTATATATCAATCTTCGTTTCCGGACTATTCCGGAAACCCTCGTGACGTCCGTGATCTCATCCGGGACTCCGAACAACATTCGGTAACCAACCATATAACTCAAATACGCATAAAACAACGTCGAACCTTAAGTGTGCAGACCCTGCGGGTTCGAGAACTATGTAGACATGACCCGAGAGACTCCTCGGTCAATATCCAATAGCGGGACCTGGATGCCCATATTGGATCCTACATATTCTACGAAGATCTTATCGTTTGAACCTCAGTGCCAAGGATTCATATAATCCCGTATGTCATTCCCTTTGTCCTTCGGTATGTTACTTGCCCGAGATTCGATCGTCAGTATCCGTATACCTATTTCAACCTCGTTTACCGGCAAGTCTCTTTACTCGTTCCGTAATACAAGATCCCGCAACTTACACTAAGTTGCATTGCTTGCAAGGCTTGTGTGTGATGTTGTATTACCGAGTGGGCCCCGAGATACCTCTCCGTCACACGGAGTGACAAATCCCAATCTTGATCCATACTAACTCAACTAACACCTTCGGAGATACCTGTAGAGCATCTTTATAGTCACCCAGTTACGTTGCGACGTTTGATACACACAAAGCATTCCTCTGGTGTCAGTGAGTTATATGATCTCATGGTCATAGGAATAAATACTTGGCATGCAGAAAACAGTAGCAACAAAATGACACGATCAACATGCTACGTCTATTAGTTTGGGTCTAGTCCATCACGTGATTCTCCTAATGACGTGATCCAGTTATCAAGCAACAACACCTTGTTCATAATCAGAAGACACTGACTATCTTTGATCAACTGGCTAGCCAACTAGAGGCTTGCTAGGGACGGTGTTTTGTCTATGTATCCACACATGTAAATGAGTCTTCATTCAATACAATTATAGCATGGATAATAAACGATTATCTTGATACAGGAATTATAATAATAACTATATTTATTATTGCCTCTAGGGCATAATTCTAACACTTTCATAGCATAAACCAACTACCAAGTTACGCACCGCCGTGCTCTAAAATATCTAAGTGAAGCACACAGAGCAAAATTATCTAGCTCAAAAGATATAAGTGAAGCACGATGAGCATTCTAGCAAAATCACGATGACTGCATGTCTCTCTCAAAAGGTGTGCAGCAAGGATGATTGTGACACAACGAAAAGAAAAGACTCCTAAGATACAGGACTCTCCAAGAAAAACAAATATCATGTGGTGAATAAAAATATAGTCCCAAGTAATGTTATCGATGGATTGAAGACGAAAGAGGGGATGCCTTCCCGGGGCATCCCCAAGCTTAGGATTTTTGGTGTCCTTGAATTTGGCTAGGGATGCCTTGGGCATCCCCAAGCTTGAGCTCTTTCCACTCCTTATATCTTTGTCCATGAGAATATCACCCAAAACTTGAAAACTTCACAACACAAAACTTAAACAGAAAGTCGTGATAACATTAGCACAAGAAAACAAACTACCACCTCTTTAGGTATTGTAGCAATCTTGTTTTCTATTTATTTTGGTGTTAGGATAATATATTCTAACTTTCCCATGGCTAGTAGCCCCCCCCCCCCCCCCGATACTATTCATAGTTTCATCAAAACAAGCAACCAACTCAACAAAAACCGAATCTGTCAAAAATAGACCAGTCTGTAGCAATCTGTATACTTTGTATACTTCTGGTATCTCAAAAATTCTGAACAATTACGACTGCCTGGGCAAAAGGAATATCAACCAGCAGCAAAAGGAATCAACTCAAAAGCTCTTTCTGCATAAAAATGAAAAATCATCTCGTGAGCGAAAAGTTTCTGTCTTTTCCAGCAGGATTAAACAACCATCACCAAGACTAGTCATAAAGGTTTTGCTTGGCTCAAACACAAAAAGAAACACAAAAAACACAATCATAACAGAATTATGATGGTTTGGATGCAACAAAACAGAAAGAAAAAGAAATAAATTCATTGCGTTGCCTCCCAACAAGCGCTAATGTTTAATGCCCTTAGCTAGGCATTGATAATTCAATGATGCTCACACAAAAGACAAGAATTGAAGCACGACGAGAGCATCATAAAGCATGTGAAAATCACATCTAAGTCTAGCATACTTCCTATGCGTAGGCATTTTATAGGAAAACAAATTGGCAAGACAACCAATAGTTACCAAATGCAAGGAAGAAGAAAGAGACAATAGCAATCTCAACATAACGAGAGGTAATTTAGTGATATGGAAGTTTCTACCACCATATTTTCCTCTCTCATAATAATTACATGTGGGATCATATTTGAATTCAACAATGTAACTATCACAAAGGAAATTCTTTTCATGATCCACATGCATGCAAAGTTGACGCTCTTCAAAAATAGTGGGATTATCATCAACTAAAGTCATGACTTCTCCAAACCCACTTTCAATATTATTGCAAATATCATTGCAACAAGTAGTGGACATAGCAAAACTAGCATCCCCAAGCTCAGGGTTTTGCATATTTTTAGCATGATTGACACTAATAGGATTTATAGTCAAACCATTGCAATCATGCTTTTCATTCAAGGAGCCCTCGTGAATCACTTCATGAATTTCTTCATCACGATTTTCAGATTCACGCATCTCAAGCAAAAGTCCATAGAGAAAGTCAAGTGCACTCAACTCACTAGCAATTTGTTCAACATAATTGGATCTCTTAAAGAGATTAGCAAGTGGATGAGGATCCATATCACTAGATTTTCAGCAAGCGAAGATGCAAGCATATTGAAGGTACATAGCCCACAAGCAAAGGAAAGGCAAACGAAAAAGGCAAATAAAGAAAAGGGAAAATTGGTGAAGTGGGGGCGAGGAAAACGAGAGGCAACTGGCAAACAATGTAAATGCAAGAGATGAGTTTGCGACACTTACTTGGATGAGTTCTTGACTTGATCCTCCCCGACAACGGCGCCAGAAATCCTTCTACTACTTCTCAAACAACAGCGCCAAAATTTGACACGTTGACGAAGACTTGCTTGCGTTGGTTTTTCCCTTGAAGAGGAAAGGGTGATGCAGCACAGGAGCAGTAAGTATTTCCCTCAGTTTGAGAACCAAGGTATCAATCCAGTAGGAGAATCTCGTCAAGTCCAGAGTACCTGGGCAAACACAAAAGAGCTTGCACCCAACGCTATAAAGGGGTTGTCAATCCCTTCAAGATTGATTGCAAAGTGAGATTTGAAGGCGGAAAGTGAAACGAAGAAAAACTGTAAGGCTGAAAATATGGTGTGGAGTAGACCCGGGGGCCATAGTGTTCACTAGAGGCTTCTCTCAAAATAGAAAATATCACGGTGGGTGAACAAATTACTGTCGAGCAATTGATAGAACCGTGCAAAGTAATGACGATATCTAAGGCAATGATCATACATATAGGCATCACGTCCGAGACAAGTAGACCGATACTTTATGCATCTACTACTATTACTCCACACATCGATCGCTATCCAGCATGCATCTAGTCTATTGAGTTCATGACGAACAGAGTAACGCCTTAAGCAAGATGACATGATGTAGAGGGATAATCTCAAACCAATGATGAAAACCCCCATCTTTTTACCCTTGATGGCAACAACACAATGTGTGCCTCGCTACCCCTTCTGTCACTGGATGAGGTCACCACAAGGTATGAACCCAAAACCAAGCACTTCTCCCATTGCAAGAATCATAGATCTAGTTGGCCAAACAAAACCCACAACTCGAAGAGAATTACAAGGATATGAAATCATGCATAAGAGAGATCAGAAGAAACTCAAATAAGATTCATAGATAATCTGATCATAAATCCACAATTCATCGGATCTCGACAAACACACCGCAAAAGAAGATTACATCGGATAGATCTCCATGAAGATCATGGAGAACTTTGTATTGAAGATCCAAGAGAGAGAAGAAGTCATTTAGCTACTAGATATGGACCCGTAGGTCTATGGTGAACTACTAACGCATCATCGGAGAGGTCATAGTGTTGATGAAGAAGCCCTCCATATCCGAACCCCCCTCCGGCATGGCACCAGAACGTGCCCCAGATGGGATCTTGCGGAGACAGAAGCTTGCGGCGGCGGAAAAGTACTTTCGATGATCTCCTGATTTTTTTGGGATTTTAAGGAATTTATAGGCGAAAGACCTAGGGCAGAGGAGGCTCACGGAGCCCACAAGCCTGGGGGGGCCTGGCAGCGGCTAGGGGGCTTGTGGGGTCCCTGCTGGCCCCCTGCCCCGATCTTCTTTTGGTTTCGGAAAAAATCTTTTTGGTAGTTTCGTTCCGTGTGGACTCCGTTTAAAATCCTCCTCTGAAAGGGGTAAAAAACATGGAAAAAACAGGAACTAGCACTTGGCACTGAGTTAATAAGTTAGTCCCAAAAATATATAAAAGGCATACGAAACATCCAAAGTTTGACAACATAATTTCATGAAACCATCAAAAATTATAGATATGTTGGATACGTATCACTGGCTAGGTGGGGGATGGGCTCGGGGAGGGACGGCCATGGCGGCAATGGCGCGCGGTCGAGCTCATCGGCCCCGACCTTCACGAGGAGAGGGAGAATAGGGCCGGTGGCGCACCTCGGGGGAGAGGAGGCCCGCACGGAGATCCGATGCCGACGAGGAGGACGACGGGCGTCGGCGATGGCGATAGCAAGGCGGAAGTCGGGGAAGCCTGGCGGCGTCGAGCTTGTCGTCGCGTCGTGTGGTGCGTAGGCGAGAGCGAGGAGGAAGAAAACGAAACTAGCGATGGTGGGGGTTGGAAAAATTGAAGTCGCACTTATATAGGATGGGTTTTAGCCCCGGGTCGTGGGAAGAGCCGGGACTAAAGACCACCCTTTAGTCCCGGTTCTTCCCACGACCCGGGGCTAAAGGTAGTTTTCGGCATGCAAGGAGGCGGGATGGCGAGGGGCTTTAGCCCCGGGTCGGGGATAGACTCGAGACTAAAGGGGGGTCTTTAGTCCCGGTTCTAGCCATGACCCGGGGCTAAAGCCCCTCGGCTGGTTGCGCGATATGTTTAGTCCCACCTCGCCGAGCGAGGGGCGCTCGCACTGATTTATAAGCCCCGCCGGAGCAACTGCATCGAGCTCCTCTCTAAAGCAGGCCTACGGGCCTATCTGTCCTCTCATTGCGTGTTGGGCCTATTGGGCTCGCGGGCCTGCATCCCGTCCCACCTATCGGCTAGGGTTTCTAGTCGTATGCAGGTCGTGATGGCCCAATAGGCGGCTTTTTTACTTTAATAATTTTTCTCTTTTATTTTTATTTTCTATTTAAGATTTTAACAAAGGGAAATCATTTTTTGAACTTATTTGAACTCCATACTTTTTGTGTGTTCAAAATGCATCATTCAAAGGCACATAACAAATTTTCAACAATTTCTGACTTCATTTGATATTTTTCGTGCATTTACTTATTTTTTTGAGCTAGTTGATCCTGAAATTGAAAAGCACTACAAATAAACTCTGAAAATGTTGAAAGTTGGCAGCATCGTATCATCATTTCACTCACATATCATGTGATAAAAAGTTGAGAGGGTTACGAGAAAAACTGAATGCACTTCGTGTACAAAACGGACAATCTCTCTCGAAGTATCACGATTTCGAACGATAACTCATCTGTTGCAAAGGGATTTCATTTTTTTGAACTTATTTGAATTCCATACTTTTTGTGTGTTCAAAATGCACCATTCAAAGGCACATCACAAATTTTCAACAATTTCTGACTTCATTTGATATATTTCGTGCATTTACTTACTTTTTGAGCTAGTTGACCCTGAAATTGAAAAGCACTACAAATGAACTGTGAAAATGTTGAAAGTTGCCATGGTATCATCATTTCACCCACATAGCATGTGATAAAAAGTTGAGAGGGTTACGACAAAAACTGGATGCACTTCGTGTACAAAACGACAATCTCTCTCGAAGTATCAGGGTTTCGAACGATAACTTATGTGTTACAAAGGGATTTCATTTTTGAACTTATTTGAATCCCATACTTTTTGTGTGTTCAAAATGCACCATTCAAAGGCACATCACAAATTTTCAACAATTTCTGACTTCATTTGATATTTTTCGTGCATTTACTTATTTTTTTGAGCTAGTTGACCCAGAAATTGAAAAGCACTACAAATGAACTCTGAAAATGTTGAAAGTTGGCAAGGTATCATCATTTCACACACATAACATGTGATAAAAAGTTGAGAGGGTTACGACAAAAACTGGATGCACTTCGTGTACAAAACGGACAATCTCTCTTGAAGTATGAGTGTTTCGAACGATAACTCATCTGTTACAAAGGGATTTCATTTTTGGAACTTATTTAAATTCCATACTTTTTGTGTGTTCAAAATGCACCATTCAAAGGCACATCACAAATTTTCAACAATTTCTGACTTCATTTGATATTTTTCGTGCATTTACTTATTTTTTGAGCTAGTTGACCGTGAAATTGTTAAGCACTACAAATGAACTCTAGAAATATTGAAAGTTGGCATGGTATCATCATTTCACCCACATACCATGTGATAAAAGGTTGAGAGGGTTACGACAAAAACTGTATGCACTTCGTGTGCAAAACGGACAATCTCTCTCTAAGTTTAATACATTAGTACACATCACATAAAGTTAATACAGTAGTACACATCACATAAAGTTTAGTACATTAGTACATGCTAGGGCAACAAAAGTCCTTCCTTGGCGCTAGGAATTCTTCTTGTTACTTCTCTGGTTTGCGTCGGTTTTTCCCTTGAAGAGGAAAGGGTGATGCAGCACAGGAGCAGTAAGTATTTCCCTCAGTTTGAGAACCAAGGTATCGATCCAGAAGGAGGGTCTCGTCAAGTCCAGAGTACCGGCGCAAACAGAAACAAGCTTGCACCCAGCGCTTCAAAGGGGTTGTCAATCCCTTCAAGATTGTTTGCAAAGTGAGATCTGAAGGCGGAAAGTGCAACGAAGTAAAAAGTGTATGGCTGAAAATATGGTGTGGAGTAGATCCGGGGGCCATAGTGTTCACTAGAGGCTTCTCTCGAAATAGCAAATACCACGGTGGGTGACAAATTAGTGTCGAGCAATTGATAGAACCGTGCAAAGTCATGAAGATATCTAAGGCAATGATCATACATATAGGCATCACGTCCGAGACAAGTAGATCGATACTTTCTGCATCTACTACTATTACTCCACACATCGACCGCTATCCACCATGCATCTAGTGTATTGAGTTCATGACGAACAGAGTAACGCCTTAAGCAAGATGACATGATGTAGAGGGATAATCTCAAACCAATGATGAAAACCCCATCTTTTTATCCTTGATGGATACAACACGATGCGTGCCTCGCTACCCCTTCTGTCACTGGGTGAGGTCACTGCACGGTATGAACCCAAAACCAAGCACTTCTCCCATTGCAAGAATCATAGATCTAGTTGGCCAGACAAAACCCACAACTCGAAGAGAATTACAAGGATATGAAATCATGTATAAGAGAGATCAGAAGAAACTCAAATAAGATTCATAGATAATCTGATCATAAATCCACAATTCATCGGATCTCGACAAACACACCGCAAAAGAAGATTACATCGGATAGATATCCATGAAGATCATGGAGAACTTTGTATTGAAGATTCAAGAGAGAGAAGAAGCCATCTAGTTACTAGCTATGGACCCGTAGGTCTATGGCGAACTACTCACGCATCATCGGAGAGGTCATGGTGTTGATGAAGAAGCCCTCCCTGTCCGAATCCCCCCTACGGCAGCGCACCAAAACGTGCCCAGATGGGATCTTGCGGAGACAGAAGCTTGCCGCGGCGAAAAAGTACTTTCGATGATCTCCTGGTTTTTTTGGGATTTTTAAGGAATATATAGGCGCAACCCGTAGGGCAGAGGGTGCTCAGGGGGCCCACAAGCCTGTGGGCCACGGCCTACCCCCCTGGCCGTGGGGTGGGGGCTTGTGGGGCCCCTGAGGCTCCCCTGCCTTGGCTCTCAAGCTTCCCGATCTTCTTCCGTTATGGAAAAAATCTTTTCAGGGATTTTCTTCCGTTTGGACTCTGTTTCAAAATCTCCTCTAAAAGGGGTCAAAAACATGGAAAAATAGGAACTGACACTTGGCACTGAGTTTATAAGTTAGTCCCAGAAAATATATAAAAGGCATGCACAATATCCAAAGTTTGACAAGATAATAGCATGAAACCATAAAAAATTATAGATACGTTGGAGACGTATCAGTACACATCACTAAAGTTTAATACATTACATAGATTTATATTTCGATCCCTTGCCTATGATCGCTTTGGCCGTAACCATGGAGCATCTTCATTATTTAACGGGATGCTTGGGTCAATTCTCAATATGAACGGCGGAATTTCATCAAACTTATTATAATCTGGTGACATGTATGTCTTGTCCTCGATCGCCACGATGTTTATTTTCCTTGAAAGAACTATGTGACGCTTTGGCTCATCGTCTGATGTATTCATTTGCTTATTTTTTTTGGTCTGGAGGACATGTCTTTCACGTAGAAAACCTGAGCCACATCACCTAGCACGAATGGCTTGTCTCTGTAACCAAGATTCTTGAGATCAACTGTTGTCATTCCGTACAACTGGTCTACCTTTACCCCTTCTCCATTCATGTTCACCCAACTACACCGAAACAAAGGGACCTTTAAAGTAGGTCCGTAGTCAAGTTCCCATATATCCTCTATGTAACCATAATATGTGTCCTTTTTCCCATTATCGTCTGTCACATCATAGAGGACACCACTGTTTTGGTTGGTGCTCTTTTTATCTTGGGCGGTCGTGTAAAAAGTATTCCTGTTTATCTCGTACCCTTGGAAATGTAATACAGTCGAAGAAGGTGACACGGCGAACAAGTAGAGTTGATCTCCAACAATGTTGTCATTCATGAGACGTGCTCGCAACCAACTGCCGAAAGTATCCATGTGTTTTTCTTCAATCCAGGAGATAGCCTTCCCCGGGAACTCGGAGCGTACAACATTCTTGTGCTCCTCGATATACGAATCCACGAAGGTGGAACTTTTTAGAATTGTGTAGTGTGCTTGAATGAAAGAATGCCCGTCCCTACATATCACGGCTTTCTTTCCTAGTGTGCCTTTTCCACTCAGTCTCCCCTCATGCCGTGATTCAGGAATACCAATCGGCTTAAGGTCAGGAAGAATGTCTACACAGAACCCAATGACCTCCTCTGTTCCATAGCCCTTGGAAATGCTTCTTTCTGGCCTAGCACGGTTATGGACATATTTCTTTAAGACCCCCATGAACCTCTCGAAGGGGAACATATTTTGTAGAAATACAAGATCGAGAATGGAAATCTCGTCGACTAGGTGAACCAGGAGATGCGTCATAATATTGAAGAAGGACGGGGGGAACACCAACTCAAAACTGACAAGACATTGGACCACATCCTTCTGTAGCCTTTCCAGACGTTCTCGATCGATTACCTTCTGAGATATTGCATTGAGGAATGCACATAGCTTGACAATGGGTAATCGAACATTTTCTAGTAGAAGCCCCCTCAATGCAACCGGAAGCAATTGTGTCATAATCACGTGGCAATCATGAGACTTCAGGTTCTGGAATGTTTTCTCTGCCATATTTAGTTATTCCCTTTATATTAGACAAGAAGCCAGCGAGGACCTTCAGACCGCTCAGAGATTCAAAAAAGATTTCCTTCTCTGCTTTGCTAAGAGCGTAGCTGCTTAACTTTTGACGCCCTTTATCAGTCTTCTTGTCGTATGGGTCTTTCATACGTTGGTGCTCCTCTCGTGCTTCTATTGTATCTTTTGTCTTCCCATACATGCCCAGGAAGCCTAGAAGGTTCATGCAAAGATTCTTCATCACGTGCATCACGTCGATTGAAGACCAGACCTCTAGGTGTTTCCAATAGGGTAGCTCCCAAAACAAAGATTTCTTTTTCCACATGGGCACGTGTCTGGTAACGTCGTCTTTTGGAACAAATTGACCACCAGGACCCTTTCCAAAGATTACTATTTGATCCAAATCCTTGACCATAGCCAATAACTCATCACCAGTAGGGAGGTTAGGCTTCTTCCAGTGATGTGCCTCACCGTTGAAATGCTTGCCTTTCTTTCTTACGGGATGATTGGTCAGAAGAAATTGACGACACCCCTGGTAGACAACCTTCTTAGATTTTTTTCGAATATGTACCTTTAGTCTTATCTAAACAGTGCGTGCATTCATTGTCTCCCTTGTTTGACTGTCCTGAAATGTTACTAAGAGCAGGCCAATCATTGATGGTTACAAACAACAATGCTCGTAGGTCAAATTCCTGCTGTTTGTGCTCATCCCACACACGTACACCTGGTTTGGCCCACAAGTGCAAAAGTTCATCAACTAATGGCCTTAGGTACACATCAATGTCGTTGCCGGGTTGCTTCGATCCTTGGATGAGCACTGACATCATAATGAACTTCCGCTTCATGCACAACCAAGAAGGAAGGTTGTAGGTACATAGAGTCACGGGCCAGGTGCTGTGACTGCAGCTCTGCTCCCCAAAAGGATTCATGTCGTCTGTACTTAGACCAAGCCATAATTTCCTTGGGTCATCTACAAAGTCCGGCCACTCCCTCTCAACTTTCCTCCACTGCGACCCATCTGCGAGGTGTCTCAACTTTTTCCTGTCTTTCTTACGCTTGTCTTTGTGCCATCGCATCAACTTGGCATGCTCATTGTTTCTGGACAGACGTTTCAACTGTGGTATTATAGGAGCATACCACATAACCTTAGCACGAACCTTCTTCCTGGGGGGCTCGTCATTGCCCTCAACATCACCAGGGTCATCCTGCCTCATCTTGTACCGACTTGCAGTGCATACCGGGCATTTATCCATATTCTCGTACTTCTCACCGCGGTACAGGATGCAGTCATTAATGCATGCATTTATCTTCTGCACATCTAATCCAAGAGGGCAGATAGCCTTCTTTGCTTCATACGTAGTCTCGGGCAATTCATTATCCTTTGGAAGCTCCGGCTTCAATATTTTCAGTAACTTCTCAAATCCCTTGTCAGATAAACCAGTTTCTGCCTTCCATTTCAATAGTTCCACTGTGGTACCGAGCTTTGTGCTCCCATCTTCGCAATTCGGGTACAACAATTTTTTATGATCCTTTAGCATGGCCTCCAACTTCAGCTTCTCCTTTTCTGTATCGCATTCTCTCTTTGCATCAGAAATAACCCGACCAAGACTATCAGCGGGCTCATCTGATGTCGGTTGTTCTTCACCTCCTTCTTCTTCATTGTCTTCCGTTGTAGTATCACCGTGTTCTTCAGTGAACATATGATAGTTGTCATCATCATCTTCTTCTTTATTGTCTTCCATCGTAACCCCTCTTTCTCCGTGCATGGTCCAACAATAATATGTGGGCATGAAACCTCTCTAAAGCAAGTGGAGATGAATTTCTTTCGAGCTAGATTACTCCTTCCCGTTTCGACAACCAACACATGGGCAAGTCATAAAATTATCCACTTTGTTTGCCTCGGCCACATCGATAAATTTATGCAGGCCTTCAATAAATCTGGAACCGCGTCGTTCGCCGTACATCCATCGCTTCCGTGCATCGATCTGGCATCATACATGAATAGTGAAATGACCATCGTACATTGACACATCCAATATTTTTGTATCAGTTACACATAAAAAAGGTTGCTAACCTCGGTCGAGGATACCGTTTCGTGTGAACTTTAGTCTGACTCGGGCATTAATTAGTCCCGGTTCGTAATGTACTCCGAAGTGCGCCGGTCACCGTACATCCATTAGCGGTTCATCTCTATTATGAAATTAAGTATATCAAAAAACCATTGCAGAACATCATGAATAAAGAAATGACCAAATTAATACAAGTTCATCATCACATTAAAACCAAAGCTCAGTAGTGATCAAATGTATAAATACATAAAGTTCTCTCATAAAACAACATACAACTATGTAAAACATTTAAATGCAACAACAAATGCGATCAAAATTGCAACTAAGGTAACAATTAACCCAACAGCATAATGATACCAAGCCTCTTTATCAATGGCATATTTTCTAATATTCCTAATCTTCGAGCGCATTTCATCCATCTTCAAGCGCATTGCATCCATCTTCAACAACATCGCATCGATCTTCGTCTTCGATCATCGATGACATCGGCGACATGCAACTCCAGTTCCATATTATTGTCCTCAATTATTTTCAATTTTTCCTTCAAGTATTTGTTTTCTTTTTCAACCAAATTTAACTTTTCGAGAATAATTTCTATGTGGGTAGGATTTCTGGTTCACATACATCCTAGATTAAAAAATATATGTCATGTTGGTCGCCATAATTGTCATAAACAATAAATAAAACAAATAGTTATGAAAGATAATATATACCATATCTCAATCATAGACACGACGAGGACCGACGAAGGCGGATACCAAAACCATCGTAATATATAATAACAAAAAATAATGAAAGTAAGTAATTTATACAAGTATGTATCTAAATCATACAAGTAAGATTTTTTTTTCTTTTAAAAAGAAGACAAGAACAAGAGGCTCACCACGGTGGTGCTCGCGACGAGATCGGCGCGGGGCGATCGACAAAGGTGAGGACGGGCGCGGGACGGCACCCTAAACATGTGCAGACTCTAAGAAGTTAATTTGAGCATTTCAAATGAGCTAAACTAGGAGTGACAGATGAAAGGATGAAGTAGCTAACCTTTTAAAACACTTGTGGAGTTGGTGCACGGCCAAACCTAGACAAATATTGAGGAAAATGGAGTTTGGAGGTCGAGTTTGGAGAGGAGAAAACTTAACTAGTGTAGGTCGGGCATTTCATCGAACACGTCAAGTGTATGAACTAGAGTGGCAAGGGTGACATGGCATGGCACACTTCAGCCAAAAAACAAAGGAGAGTGTGGGCAGGGGCAACAGTATATATAGGCAGAACTTTAGTCCCGGTTTTTGTCTAAAACCGGGACTAATAGCCTACCCTTTAGTCCCGGTTCGTGCCACAAACCGGGACTAATGCTCCACAGCACGCCACGTGGGAGTAGCTGGATCTTTAGTCCCGGGTTTTTCCCCGAACCGGGACTAGTGAGGTAAACCGAACCGGAACCAATGCCCCGACAAACCGAATCGGGACCAATGCATGGCATTGGTCCCGGTTTTAATTTGAACCGGGACTAATGGTCTTTCAGCCCTCTGAAAGACCCTTTTTCTACTAGTGATGGCTGCCACAGAGAATTACGGTGTACGTGATCCTGATTAAATTGGACATAGATGTAGCTTGTTGACGTATGGCACTCAACCCTAAATCCCTACTAAACTTTTTTACTTGATAGATATTACTACATACTAAAACAAACTATGTCTACTTCAAAAGATATACTACATACTCTCTCTGACAAAATAATTACATTTAATATACGCATACTCCATACGAAAATTTGTAAATATACTTCATACAATAGCAGTATAGTAGTATATAGTATGCACTATAATTCTAAAACAAACTATACATATCACATACAAAATACTGCTTTTTCATGACACGTATTTAGTACGTTCATGTAAAAGAGTATTAATACTATATATACTCCAGCATGGTGTTAATACTCCATACTCCAATTACACGTTCGTAGTGCATACTCCATACTAAAGAAAAATACATCTTAATACTACATACTACAAGTATACATGAGTATAATCTATGCGGTACTAAAAAGGCAATATATTTATTAATATAATAGAAGAATCCAAAAAAAATTATACGTTCAATACTATCTGTTTTCAACAAGAACTCCTCGCTAAAAAATGAATGTGTACTCTCGATAAAAAATTATGATCTACGGTGGCTATTAAGGATAATCAGTATCACGTTCACATGCAATGAAAATATTATTGTACGCAACAAAGATTAAGGAGGTTGTTGCAACAACCTGTCACCGGTTTACCGGATTATTTAATAATAATAATAACTTAATTAGTTTCTGCCCCTTAATTGCATCAGCACCATACGAGTATGCATTACCCGCTAAACTTGATCCACCTTTGAGGAGAGGGAAGATGGACACGTGGAGTCCAAAGAAGATGATGGTAACTACCACTGCTTGTAGATAAAATTTGACATATATATATATATATATATATATATATATATATATAAACTCTAGCAAAATGGTCCGTGCGTTGCCACGGAAGAAAAAAACATAATCTCCAATGATGCTGACCACATTATATTCACATATCATCGCTTGATTTAGAAATTTTGTGCACAAATGCAAGAAAATGTTTCTTCTTTTAAATTTATTCACAAGTTGAAGCAATCTTTACATTTTCAAAAAATATATATCATGGTTGTCAAATATCTTGGTAACTCAAAGATTTATTCTGAATTTCAAAAAATATCTTAAAAAACATACAATAATAATCCGATCCATCCAACAGTTAATTCTTCAAAATTCACACAGGTATATTATCACAAACATTTTTTTTGAAACGCATGAAGTTTTCTGAATAAAAAAACATTCTTATAAATAAGTAATATATTTCTTAAATTCATGGACATTGTTCTGGAATTTGCAAAAAAAAATATATAATCCGGCGTTTTTTTTAAATCCTATTTTTAATTCAAAATAAAAATTCGTGAGCATTTTAATTCACAATTACTATTTTTTAGTATGCAAAAGATTTGTAATTCTAAGTTATTTAAATTATAAATAAACAAAAATGGAACGGAAAATTTTAAATAAAAAAAGAAACTATCAAAACAGGCGTTAGCTATTTTTAAAATTTTAGGACATTTTTTTAATGCATTAACATATTTTGAATTAGAAAGGATTTTGTTAAATGCCTGTAATAATTTTAATACATGGAATTGTATTTGAGATCATGAACTTTTCTTATTGTACAAACATTTTTCTAAAATAGCAAACATTTTATTGTATATGCGAGCATTTTTTACAAAATTCCGAGCAGTTTTTGAAATCACAAACATTTTAAATTTTTAAATATGTCGATTTATAATTTTTAGTTTATTAAAATTTGAAAGATTATTTGAAGTTCTAAATTATTTAAAATAAAAAAATAAAACAAAACTGAAAATAAATAAATAAACGGAACTAAAAGCAGGCGCCTGTGCATGGGCGGACCCTTACAGTGTGTTGGATATTCTCCCAGCGTGCGGAGCATAATATTGGACGTTTTTACATGGGCCGGCCCAGTCCAAGATTTTTCGCTTTGTGAAATGTTTTCTATTACTTACCGGTGACATGGTGGGTAATTTATGCAAACTTTACGGGTAATTTTCAAGACGGACGACCAGAAACCGTATTTGCTTTATTATTAGGGAGAGAATCATCACCCAGGACGCAGAATAGTTTATTCTTCACGTGAGATAATCGTACGATCAATTTACAAAAAAATACTTTTAAATACAAATAGTTACATTTATATTGATGCACAACGTAAAATTTGACAAAAGGAAAACAAAAACATAAGTCACAAGACCAGAAAAAATTGAATTTCTTGTACTTTTTGCACTATTTTTATATGTTCGTAATTTTGCGTTACATAAAATATTTTTACATTGATTATATTTTTTACGGTCTTTTTTTACATATAAAATAAGACAAAATTTACGGAACGTAAAATTACGGTGCATTGATATCAAAAATAAAGGGGGTGAAAAATAACTATTTCTCACAAAGGATGACGAATAGCGTCTATACATACATATATATATATATATATATATATATATATATATATATATATATATATATATATATATATATATATATATGACGACTATTTGGGGCACCTAGTTGCCTGGGCACCTTGCCTATCTGTCGTTGGATCGTTTGTAACAATTGATTTGGAAACCAATATAAATGTCTCAATTACTAGTTAATTTGGTAGGTTTTAATTTGTTGACCATCGCATACATGCATGACACATTATAGAAAGGTAGGTGATTAATTAACATTTATTACTTTTTTTATAACATTTATTGATTCTTGAAATAAATAACTGGGTATATGCATATCCACGTATGTATATTATTCAAAATATTCATTTTCGTACATAATTAGGCATATATATAACAGCGTATGTAAATAATTTCATCTGTAGGTATACACATACCTATGGATGTACACTATTTTATAAGTAGGTATATACATATATAACCGCATATGTACATTATTTGGTTAGTAGGTGTATCATATCTACGTATGTACATACTTACGTTAGTAGGCATACATATATATCCGCATATGTATATAATTTTTTTACAAGGTACAACCTAAAATACTGGGTATATCTCTACAATCTGGAGTCGATGCATAATTTGTTTGGTTTAGATAATAAAAATATTTTTTCTCGCATACCTAATGAAATAATCAATATTTGTGTATACATGTATTCATCTATGCGTAGAAGGTTCATTGACCTATGAGTCACATTATGCGTACATGCATGTATACCTTGGTCGAAAAAATGCATGTAAACATGTATATCCCTTTTCTTTTATTTTTTGATTCTCATTCTCAATTAATGTGTGTCTTAATTCTGTTCAGATCAATAAAATGGCAATGGATTGACATGCAAACTATTAAATGCTAGGTGCCCAGGCACGTAGGTGCCCCAAACATTTTACCTATATATATATATATATATATATGATGGGTCTATTTTAATAACACCTTTTAGGACCTAATTCGCATAACAAAAACAGCTTATTCTGCTAACACTTTAACACTCCATCCGCATCCCGATCCGAATCATGGCAAAAGCCCCACCCCACCCCGCCTACCTACCCACAGAACTGCAAAAACAAAAAAATCACCCCAGCCCCACGCACCCCCACCCCACCAAAAGCCACCTTCTTACACGGTATAGGTGATATACCCCGCGATAAAATCCGACTTGATGTATGACCCGACCGAGTTTGGTGACTCACTAGTGACCTGGCATGCGGCTCTTACATGACCCGGCATGCGACTCAGACAAATGAAAAAGACCGAACGGCTCATGGGAGGGCCGACTCACGGAGAAGGCCAAGGAAAAGGACCCCCTTACAAAGGAAACAAGACCCGGATTAGGATTCAAGAGAGATTAGTCCTAGCCCTACTCCTAGTAGGACTCTACATGTAAACTTACTCCTTCCACCTATATAAGGAGGGGTAAGGCGCCCCAAGAGGGACAAGTTCAAGGTAACCTCGCGTCTCTCGATTCCGACCAACCCCTCTCAAGCCGCCACATAGCTGCGATGGCTACACACCTAAGTCCTTGCACGAGGACATATGACGTGCGATACGTCCATTTTGCATCATGCTTTCATGTTGATATTTATCGCTTCTTGGGCTGTTATTCCACTTCACGGTAGAAAACTTATACCTTTTCTCTCTTATTTTGCAAGGTTTACATGAAGAGGGAGAATGCCGGCAGCTGGAATTCTGGCCTGAAATTGGAGCAAGTTTGAGATATCTATTCTTCGAAACTCCAAACATCGTAAAAATCAACGAGGATTTTTTTTCCAGATTTATAAAAAATACTGGGCCGAAGAAGCGCCAGAGGGGGGCCAGCAGGTGGCCACAAGCCTGCTAGGCACAGCCACCCCCCTGGCCGCGCCTAGGGGGCTTGTGGGCACCCAGCTGGCCCTCTGGCCCCCTCTTCTGCTATATGAAGGGTTTCGTCCGAAAAAAAATTCAAGAGGAGGCTTTTTTGAGGATTCGTCGCAGCCACGAGGCGGAACTTGAGCAGAACTAATCTACAGCTCCGGCAGGACGATCCTGCCGGGGAAACTTCCCTCCCGGAGGAGGAAATCGTCGCCATCGTCATCACCAACACTCCTCTCATCGGAGGGGACTCATCACCATCAACATCTTCATCAGCACCATATCATCTCCAAACACTAGTTCATCTCTTGTAACCAATCTCCGTCTCGCGACTCCGATTGGTACTTGTAAGGTTGCTAGTAGTGTTAATTACTCCTTGTAGTTGATGCTAGTTGGATTACTTGGTGGAAGAGTTTATGTTCAGATCCTTGATGCTACTCATTACCTCTCTGGTCATGCTTATGATTATGCTTTGTGAGTAGTTACTTTTGTTCCTGAGGACATGGGATAAATCATGCTAATAGTAGTCATGTGAATCTGGTATTCGTTCGATATTTTGATGTGTTCTATGTTGTTTTTCCTCTAGTGGTATTATGTGAACATCGACTACATAAAACTTCACCATTATTTGGGCCTAGAGGAAGGCATTGGGAAGTAGTAAGTAGATGATGGGTTGCTAGAGTGACAGAAGCTTAAACCCTAGTTTATGCGTTACTTCGTAAAGGGCTGATTTCGATCCACTAGTTTAATGCTATGGTTAGACTTTGTCTTAATTCTTCTTTCGTAGTTGCGGAGCCTTGCGAGAGGGGTTAATCATAAGTGGGATGCTTGTCCAAGTAAGGGCAGTACCCAAGCGCCGGTCCACCCACATATCAAACTATCAAAGTAACGAACACGAATCATATGAACATGATGAAAACTAGCATGACAGAAATTGCCGTGTGTCCTCGGGAGTGTTTTTCCTCCTATAAGACTTTGTCCAGGCTTGTCCCTTTCTACAAAATGGATTGGGCCACTTTTCTGCACCGTTGCTACTTTTGTTACTTGTTGCTCGCTAGGAATCATCTCACCACACAATCACTTGTTACCGATAATTTCAGTGCTTGCAGATTTTACCTTGCTGAAAACCACTTGTTAGATCCTTCTGCTCCTCGTTGGGTTCGACACGCTTACTTATCGAAAGGACTACGATAGATCCCCTATACTTGTGGGCCATCAAGACTCTTTTCTGGCGCCGTTACCGGGGAGTGAAGCGCCTTTGGTAAGTGGAACTTGGTAAGGAAACATTCATATAGTGTGCTGAAATTTATTGTCACTTGTCACTATGGATACTAATCCTATGAGGGGCTTGTTCGGGGTATCTTCACCTCGAACGGAAGCACAAATAGTTGCTCCTCAACCTGATGCACCTACTGAAAATATTTTCATTGAATTTCCTCCGGGTATGCTTGAGAAACTGCTGGTTAATCCTTTTAGAGGAGATGGAACATCACATCCAGACTTGCATCTAATCTATGTAGATGAAGTTTATGGTTTATTTAAGCTTGCAGGTTTGCCCGAGGATGAGTTCAAGAAGAAAGTTTTTCCTTTATCTTTGAAGGATAAGACGTTGACATGGTATAGGCTATGTGATGATATTGGATCATGGAACTACAATCGGTTGAAATTGGATTTCATCAAAAGTTTTATCCTATGCATTTAGTACATCGTGATCGGAATTATATTTATAATTTTTGGCCTCGTGACAGAGAAAGCATTGCTCAAGCTTGGGGGAGGCTTAAGTCAATGTTATATTCATGCCCCAACCATGATCTCTCGAGAGAAATTATCATTCTGAACTTCTATGCTCGACTTTCTCATGATGACCGCACCATGCTTGACACGTCTTGTACCGGTTCTTTTATGAAGAGAGATATTGACTTCAAATGGAATTTATTGGAGAGAATTAAACGCAACTCTGAAGATTGGGAGCTTTAAGAAGGTAAGGAGTCAGGTATGAATTTCAAGTTTGATTGCGTTAAATCCTTTGTTGAAACAAATACCTTTAGTGATTTTAGCGCTAAGTATGGACTTGACTCTGAGATAGTAGCTTCATTGTGTGAATCTTTTGCTGCTCGTATTGATCTCCCCAAAGAGAAGTGGTTTAAATATCATCCTCCTTTAGAAGTCAATGTAGTTAAACCCAATCCCGTTGAAGAAAAAGTCATTGCCTATAATGATCCTATTGTTCCCAGTGCTTACATTGAGAAACCACCTTTCCCTGTTAGGATAAAGGATCATTCTAAAGCTTCGACTGTGATACGTAGAGGCTACATTAGAACACCTACACCCCCTGAGAAAATTAGAGTTGAACCTAGCATTGTTATCATCAAAGATCTTCTGTCCGACGATGTTGAGCGACATAATATTCACTTCTATGAAGGTGCTGCTAGAATTGCTAAACCTCACGCTAGAGACAAACATAGGCCTGTTGTTGGCACGCCTGTTGTTTCTGCTAAGATAGGAGATCATTGTTATCATGGTTTATGTGACGTGGGTGCTAGTGTTAGTGCAATACCTCAATCCTTATATGATGAAATCAAAGACGAGATTGCACCTTTTGAGATAGAACCTATTGATGTCACTATTCAGCTTGCCAATAGAGATACTATCTGCCCTCTGGGAATTGTTAGGGATGTTGAAGTCTTGTGTGGTAAAACGAGCCCGCTGGTGACGCCCTTCTTCGGCACCGCCAACGTCCTCGTCGGCTACGTCCTGCTCGTCTACATCATGCTGCCCGTCGCCTACTGGGTGCTCAACCTCTACAGCGCCAGCAGGTACCCCCTCTTCTCCAACGAGCTCTTCGACGCCTCCGGCAGCTCTACAACATCCACAACATCGTCAACGACAAGTTCGAGATCGACATGGACGCCTACGCGAAGCAGGGCAGGATCCACCTCAGCCTCTTCTTCGCCGTCAGCTACGGCCTCGGCTTCGCCACCATCGCCGCCACCTTGAGCCACGTCACATTCTTCTACGGCAAGTATGTCCTTGTTACTAAATCACCGACATTTTAGCTGCTCGTGTTGCAGTTATGTACGTACGTATTGTGTCTGTGTTTTTCCTGTTTGATTGATTTGTTAATTTCTACGTCAAGGGAGATGTACCAGAGGTTCCGGGAGTCGTACAAGGGCAAGATGGACGTGCACGCGAGGCTGATGAAGAGATACGATGACATCCCCAACTGGTGGTTCTACATCCTGCTTGCGGCGTCCATGGCGGTATCCATGGTCCTCTGCACCGTGTTCAAGGAGGAGGTGCAGCTGCCGTGGTGGGGCCTCCTCGTGGCCTGCGCCATGGCCTTCATCTTCACGATCCCCATCAGTGTCATCACCGCAACCACAAACACGGTACTACGTACATGCTAAATGCTGACCGACCATATACGGATCGATGGACGTGCACAATCGTATCGTTAATCAGTTGTGTGGCACTGGATTAATCATCAATTGCAGACGCCGGGGTTGAATATCATCACGGAGTATTGATGGGGTCTGATCATGTCGGGGAAGCCGATCGCCAACGTGTGCTTCAAGGTGTACGGCTACATGAGCATGAACCAGGTCGTCTCCTTCCTTACCGACTTCAAGCTCGGCCACTACATGAAGATCCCACCAAGATCCATGTTCCTGGTGCAGGTACGTAACTGCACGCTGATTACAAATTATGAAGATTAATCCTGTACGTATGTCCAAGTCCAACCAACGTGTTCATGTTCGTTCAGTTCGTGGGGACGGTGGTGGCGTCGACGGTGAACACGGTGGTGGCGTGGTGGCTGCTGACCACCGTGCCGCACATCTGCGAGAAGGGCTAGCTCCCGGAGGGCAGCCCGTGGACGTGCCCGGGCGACCATGTCTTCTTCGACGCGTCAGTGATCTGGGGTCTCGTCGGCCCATGCCGCATCTTTGGGCCGCTCGGCTACTACTCGGCGCTCAACTGGTTCTTCCTCTGTTGGCTTTTGAACGTGCGTATGTAGCTGTACAAGCGTGCCTACGCGATTCTTGCTTCGGCCAGCTACTTGACGGAACTTGCATAACTAGCGACACGAATAAAACTGATCGATGGATTTGATGGCTAAAGGCCCGTGTCGAGCCTTTGCTTTGTATTGCTTTTCGTTTTTCTGGTGTTACAATCAACACCCCTAGAGTGTCTTTTATACACGTCCACAAGGGACTATGGAAATAGACTAGGACTAGGAATCCTAATACTACTAGGACTCGGTTTGGCTTTCTTTCCTAATCCTAAAGAAACAACATGATTAACTTCTACATTCACCTCCTTAATATTGTTGCTTGAATTCACTTCTTGCACTCCGACTTTCCTCCTCATCTCGATGAACTTCTATCGACCGAGGGACTTGGTGAAAATATCGGCAAGTTGGTCTTTCGTGTTCACATGTTGAACCTCGATCAACCCTTCTTCAATGCACTCCCGGATATGGTGGAACCGGGTATCTATGTGCTTGCTCCTTTCGTGATGAACTGGATTTTTGCACAACGAGATTGCAACTTGGTTATCGATCTTCAGTGACACCTTCTGCACCTCTCGCTTTGCAAGAATAGCTAGGAGTCTTCTCAGCCACACTGCTTGACAAGCCGCCGTGCTTGCCGCTATGTATTCTGCCTCGCATGAAGACAATGCCACCACCTTTTGCTTCTGAGAATTCCAGCTAATCGGTTTCGGGCCAAGGTAGAAAACCATGCCCGTTGTGCTCTTTCGGTCATCAACATCACCTGCCATGTCACTATCTGAATATCCATGAAGGGTCAATCCTTCCTTTCCCTTTCTGTACGTGCAACCAAGATTAATGATGCTTTTCACATAGCGCAAGATTTGATTGACCGCGCTCATGTGCTCGGTTGTCGGATTCTCCATGAAACGACTCACGATCCCGACTGAGTAAGCCAAGTCAGGTCGGGTATGCACCAAGTATCTTAGGCTGCCCACAATGCTTCGATACATTGTGGTGTCCACCAGCGGATTTGAGCTACGCTGCTCAACTTGTGACGTTGGTCCATTGGAACTTGTGTCTCGTAGCAATCTGACATGCCACACTTTTCCAATAACTTGACCGCATAAGCCGATTGACATAGGGAAATCTCTCCGGAGCTTTGCTTCACTTCGATGCCCAAGTAATAGCTGAGTAATCCCAGATCTCTCATGCTAAACTTGTTCTTCATTTGCGCCTTGAAACGTTCAATTTCTTGTACGTTATCTCCGGTGATAATCAGATCGTCGACATAAACTCCAACTAACAGGTTTGAGCCTTTAGAGTTCTTTGTATAGACTGCATGCTCGAGGGGACATCTCTTGAACCCGAGCGAGACCAAACTCCGGTCTAACTTTGAGTTCCAAGCTCTTGGCGCTTGCTTCAACCCGTAAAGTGCCTTCTTGAGCTTGTAAACTTTCCCTTCTTCACCTTCCAATCCTCTGTGCTGCCAAAGCTAGGAGCACTCTCACCGTCTCGATTCGAGCAACCGGTGCAAACACCTCATCATAGTCAACTCCTTGACGTTGTACGTAGCCCTTTGCAACGAGTCTTGCCTTGTACTTCACAATGGCACCTTGTGTGTCCTTCTTTAACTTGTAAACCCACTTCAAACCAATCGCCTTTTGGTTTGGAGGATGGGTTACCAAGGTCCACGTGCCATTGCTCTCAATTTCCTTCATCTCCTCATCCATGGCGTGCGTCCAGCTAGGACTTTTGCTCGCCTCTACGAAGTTCGCCGGCTCCTCAACTCCGAAAAGACATAGTCCGGAGTATTCGAGCGTAACTGGCTTTGTGTACTTGTAGACTTTCTTGAGGGTCTTGTAGCGACGAGGCCCTGAGGAATCCGTTGTTGCTTGCGAAGGAGGTGACACAAATTGTGTCGATGTTGATGCACTTGAGGAAGATGGCTGAGTCTCGGGCATGTCATCGACATCCGCGTCGTCGGCGTAGTCGTCGTGATCATGATCATCATCTTGATAGTCATCGTCACTATGCGCCTCGTTGTCGATGTTGTCGTCGAGATCTCCACCAGTGCCGTGCGCTTCGTTGTCGCTATCTCCTTGCGACCTATGCACATCGTCGTCGGTGTCGGCACCATGATGATCACTACCATTGTGGTCACCTTGGTTGGGCGTCTTATCAACCACTTGGAAATCCTCCCCTGCATCATCATCAGTTGGGAATTCAACCGTGAATATGTTACTGTTTGGAGCATTGTCGGCTGCGGCGCTCCAATTCCACGCTTGGTTTTCTTCAAACACGATGTCGCGTGAAGTCCGTAGACGCTTGGTTTGTGGGTCGTAGAAGCGGTATGCTTTGGTGCCGGAACTCCTCTCATATCCGATGAACACCATCTTGGTGCTACGATCGGCAAGCTTTGAGAGATGCGGCCCCGCCGTCTTCACATGTGCCACACACCCGAACGTCCGTAGATGAGACACATTCGGCTTACGTCCGTAAATTGCTTCATACGGAGTCTTGCCGACCACCGCCTTCGTTGGAGCCCGGTTGAGAAGATAGACCGCCGTCAAAACAGCTTCTCCCCAAAAAGTCCCCGGCAGGTTCTTGCTCTTGAGTAAACTCCTTGCCATGTCAATGACGGTTCGATTGCGCCTTTCAACGACCCCGTTCTGCTGCGGCGTGTAAGGTGATGTGAGGAACCTTTTTATGCCAATCTTCTCGCAGTAATCGTTGAATTCGTTCTACGTAAATTCTTCGCCGCGATCTGTTCGTAGAGCGCAAACCTTCAACTTGTGTTCCATCTCCGTTGCAGCCTTCAGCTTTTTGAACGCTTCAAACGCCTCATCTTTAGATCGTAGGAGAACGATCCACATATATCTCGAGTAGTCGCCTACCACGAGGAAGAAATACTTCTTTCCCGCGTGAATTGCTGGGGTGATAGGGCCACATAGATCACCATGGAGCAGCTCGAGTGCATCACTTGCACGATAGGTAGACTGAGCAGGGAACAGCCTGCGGTGCTGTTTTCCAACCAAGCACGTGTCACATACTCGATCAACATGGTCGATAAATGGCATCCCGGATACCATCTCCATCTTTGACATCTTCTTCAAGGCATAGAAGTTAACGTGTCCAAATCTAGCATGCCATAACCACGAATCATCATCACTCTTGGCGAGCCAACACTCCGGTTGAGATTGATCAAGGTTGAGGATATAGAGCCTATTCCGTGTGCGATTAACACGAGCTAGCACGTTCCGGAGGTTGTCGAAGATCGTCATCACTCCGTTCTCGATATTCACCTTGCATCCATTCTCGTCAAGCTTCCCAATAGAGATAATGTTGTTGCGAAGCCGTGGGATGTAGTACACTCCAGTGAGTATGCGATGTTCGCCTGTGAGACCCTCGAAGAGGACAGATCCTTGCCCGCAAATCTCCACATCTGAACCATCACCGAACTTGACCGAGCCTTGAACATCATATTCCAGCTCGAGAAATTTCTCCTTGCATCCCGTCATGTGGTTACTAGCACCCGTGTCGAGATACCACGACACATTGTGATCCCCGGATAACTTAGGTGTCACATTCTTCTCATGAAGTAGCACCTTCCGGGTTGGTTTCACAACCACCGTTTCAGCGAGATCACAAACTTCGGCCATCAGAAGACCTCGACCTTCGTCTTCCTGCTTTGCCAAATTTGCCTTGATCTCCCGCTTGTTAGGCTTCGGACAATCCTTTGCAAAGTGACCCATCTCGTTGCAGTTATAACACTTAACCTCGGATAAATCCAAGTTCCGTGGTTTCCGCCCTTTAGATTGGTCCGCCTTACCACGACCTTGTGGCTTGCCTTTTCCTTTGCCTTTTCTGGTTTGTCCGTCGCGCTTCACGTTGCCTGAGCCTTCGCCACCATCACGTCTTACTTTGCTACTTGGGGCCTCCCAATCTGCGTGCGAGTACTTTGCTACCTCCTCCTTTGCCTTTCCGACAGCCACGAGCATTCTCTTCCCATGTCCGCAAGCGTCCGATTGCCTCTGTTATGGTCATGTCGTCGATGTCGTAAAGCTGCTCGAGCGTGCCGATGATGTACGTGAATTTATCAGTCACTGAACTGAAAAATTTCTCCACAATCTTGGTCTCATTGAGCTTTGCACCAAGCACGCGGATCTCTCCCACCAAAGTAGTAAGACGCATGGCATAGTCGTTCACCGATTCAGTTTCCTCCATCTGCAACTTGTGAAATTGATGCTTCAGAACTTGTGCCCGAGCCTTGGTGACGCGATCTTCTCCGATCCTCATCTCCTTGAGTGCGTTCGACGCCTCTCTTGCCGTCTCGAACTCCGCCAATGTTATTAGCACGGAATCCGGCACGGACTGGGCTATGGCGGCCATGGCACCTTCATCGGACTCATCATCGACGTCGTAGTCCGTGATTGTCTGCCACACTCGGAGGGTTCGGAGAATAATCTTCATCTTCATCGCCCACACGCCGTAGTTGGCGTCGGTGAGCATCGGGTACTGGATGGGGATGTTGCGATGCGCCTGGACGTTGGCGCCGCTCGTTCCTCCACCACTGGTTGCTGACTTGACGCCCTTCTTCACCTTGTCGCCGTTCTTGTTCGCCTTGGCACCGCCCTTGCCGGACTTGACCGACTCAACGTCGTTGTCCGTCATCGTAGATCGTAGATCGTCGAGGCTCTGATATCAATTGTTGGCTTTTGAACGTGCGTATGCAGTTGTACAGGCGTGCCTACGCGATTCTTGCTTCGGCCAGCTACTTGACAGAACTTGCGTAACTAGCGACACAAATAAAACTGATCGATGGATTTGATGGCTAAAGGCCCGTGTCGAGTCTTTGCTTTGTATTGATTTTCGTTTTTCTGATATTACAATCAACACCCCTAGGGTGTCTTTTATACACGTTCATAAGTGACTATAAAAATAGACTAGGATTAGGAATCCTAATACTAATAGGATTCGGTTTGTCTTTCTTTCATAATCCTAAAGAAACAACATGATTAACTTCTACGTTCTTCTTCGGGCTGGCCGGGCCGGTGGTGGTGTGGCTCTTGCCCCGGGCGCTGCCGCGGCACGCCGGCTGGATCAGCCTCATCAACCTGCCCGTCATCCTGGGGGCCACGGGCATGATGCCGCCGGCGTCGGCGCTCAACTACACGGCGTGGGGCTTCGTCGGCATGGTCTTCAACTTCTTCGTGTTCCGGTACCGCAAGGGGTGGTGGAAGCGGTACAACTACGTGCTGTCGGCGGCCATGGACGGCGGCGTGGCCATCATGGGGGTGCTCCTCTACTTCGCGCTCACCAGCTGGGGCAGCCAGCTCGATTGGTGGGGTTCCAGGGGCGAGTACTGCGACCTCGCCGCCTGCCCCACCGCCAAGGGCGTGATGGTGGACGGATGCCCCGTCCTCTGACTCTGAGACCGAGAGTTCAAAACTTGATCAGCACATGAAGCATGCACCTAGCTTAGCGCTAGCATAACGTGTAGAATTATCATTGATTGTGTGCTGCTCCTTGTCAATTGGAATGGAAAATTAGATTGTGTAGCTGTTAGACTGTTCAGTTCGTAGGTACTAGAGCTGCGGTTTGTTTGATGGGAGAGGATGCCCGTCTGGTTTAATATTGTGTAAAGATTCGTAAATTACACTTATTTTATGAGACACAAATCCTTGAGCTAACCCATTTTTATTTTTTTAAGACGCAGACCCTCTATGCATACTCATACACTCATTCCTATGAACGTACACACACATTTTATCTCTTTGAGTACCTTTAAGAGATTGAGTCGGCATATCAACCTAATATTTACGAAGTCACCGTAGGCGCCTCGTCGTCGACTCTGCCGTACGTTGTGGCGTTTTTTAGAAAAGTCCCCCTGTTTTTCTGAAATTAACCCGCGGTCCTTCATTAAGTGGAAAACCCGTTTCGTTTTTTCAAAAAAAAACCTGGGCAGCTGTCACTGCGGCGCATATCGTGTCCGCCCCTCCCCAGTTCTCCTCCTCCCCTCGCCGCCGACCGTTTGCGTCCTTCGGGCAAAGCCTCCGTGCGGATCCGATGGCGGTGGGGTCTCAGGCGCGCTGGACCGGCTTGGCTTCGAGCGGGCGGCTCTGCAGCAAGTTGGAGGTCGAGGCTGGCCGCGATGCAAAAGCCAGGCGGCGCGGCGGCGGCGATGTCCGTCCAGATCCGACGCTGGACTGCCACGGAAACGGTCGAGGAAGGGCTTGTCGGAGATGAAGTGGAACTAGCTGTGGGAGACGAGCATGGCGCGGGTGAGGCACGCCGTGTCCTGAAGGCGGGTCGGGGGTGCAGCAGAGGCGCCCCCTCTTCCCTGGACGGGGGAGGGAGGGGCGCGTCGGAGTAGCGACGCCGGATCTGCTGGTGCTGGTGGAATTGGGATAAGGTAGCGCCCGCAGGGCTGCTCGCTGCTGCCGGAGACAGGGAGGAGAGGTTGGGTGCTCTGCTGCTTGCTCCTTGCTGGCTGGATCCGGGGGAGAAGGTGGTGAGGGGAGGTGGGGTGTGCTGACGGACGCGGACGGGGAGGCTGCTTGCTCCATGCTGGATGGAGATAAGGGGAGAAGGTGGGGATCCTATTCTAGCTATAGGCAACAAGCAAGCTTGGGCAAAATCGACAACTCCACCCAAACCAGAGTGTAGGATCACCTGCCAATATACCGTTAGGAGTGATGGTCCTTTTGATATTTTTTTCTCCACACACAACTAAACTCAGCACGGCATCTCGATGGTCATATCGCATTAGCTGAATGTATCAAATAAAACTTAAGGAAATGCACATGTTTAATTAACATGATAAAACATAATCTGTGCATTATGGAACTAAACTCACCAGGGCATTAACCACGTGATGCCAAATTATTCACAAGGTACACACTTAAGAGATCAAGAACAATATGACCTCACATCAGTTAAGATTTAGCTTTGCCAACAATTTGAGATGGTGTGGTTTATTGTTAACATTTTATCATCATACATAATTTATTATGAAACGCTACATCTGATTTCAAAAAGAAAGTCGTAGATTGTAACATGTAAACTAAAGTATCAATATTTAGGAAATGTTATAATCTTTGAACATGATGTACTTGCACTAGGTTCTTTTTTTACATATTTTATAATCTAAGACCTTACGTACATGTCTTTTTTTTTACAGTATCCACGCACGTTTTTATCAATGGACTACATTTTTTTCATTGTTCTTTTTCTTCCGTTGCAACGCACGGGCATTTATGCTAGTAATCCTAATAATTAAGTTTTCAACGAGTAAGTTTTTCCATATCACCATAACCATTATTATTAAACCAACTTGTGCTCCACGGACCGACATTTGACCTGTAAACCAGTCGTGGACACGACTACTCGAATATTTTTGATTTTAGAAAGGGTGTACTCTTTACCCATAGTTCACGGGTTCCAATAGTCACTAGGATTTTTCCCGCGTACGATATTTTAGAAGTAAACATCCAGAACCGGTACACATCCATTTTTACCCCCGCCAATACCGATCCCACCCAGATTATGCTGTGAGGGAAAAATCATAAGACGGGGAGGCTCCAACCTCGACTAGCATGGGATTAAATTTATACCGCGCACTACAAGGGACTGCCCTCCCTCTCGGTCCCAGACCGAAAACACCCATGCCTCCTGACCGGATGACTGGATTTAGTCCAGGGCCATGGATACCTTCATCCTGGCCCCTCTACTTGGTGTGTAACTGATAATAGGTTCACGACTGACTATACCGCATTCCCTTTCGAAAACTTGTAGCAACACGAAACTAAGGAGACACACTGACAAGACTCAATCTAGGTCGATACTCGAGTTATCCAATTTATTCCCATCACGATCATGCATCCGGCATGACCAAGCCACAACTATCACGTTCCGCGTGGCTCGGTTATCCACGGCCTCTCACAACCATATAATTCATCATAGCCACATATTGAGTTTTTTTATATAAGTAAATATGCAATGTGTTAATTCATGCAGTAGATGAGAACTTACAATTTTAATTAGCAAACATCACATCAAAAGTTCAAACATGCTTGCCTGGTTGCACGTAGTAGGGATCGAGCTCGGTGAAGTTGGTTTCGGTGTCTCCCTCGTCGGAATCTACATTATACACCATATACTATCGTAAGTGTTAAGGGCTTAGCCACTGTCTCCAAACATTTTTTTTAATAAATCTTAAAATAAACTAGACCTCCAAAGAAAGATTTTGCAAAAATAATCATTTAAAAAGCTTTTGTAGTTTAAAAGTTATAAGCAAAATGAAACTAGGGACTAATCTGTAAGAAAACAGAAACTTCCCAGGGGCTAGTTTGGAACAGAGCAAAGCGCCAGAAAGAAATATGCGAACTCACAAGGAAGACGGTTTCTGGAGAATACGCTTTTGGGGGAAAACATTTCAGAATTAAACAGAATCCTGACGAGGGGGTCCCACCCGTCAGGTTTGGATCTCATCGGTGCTAGAGGCACGCAGTGGTCGCCGACGGCAATCTACGGCAGGTCAAAGCAAACTAAGAACACCAACGCACTCATCGAGTCCTTCCGCATGGGTGGCAGGTGGATCTGGTCGTTGGTGAGCACTACGTCGACGACGACCACTACTCCGGCGGACGACGGCGTCGGGCACGCTTTGATCTCCCTGGCTGAGATGCCTACGATCAAATTGAAGCGGGGATTGGGAAGAAGAGCCCGCCAGGAGGTTTTGGGCAGGGTTTCGGGTGCTCTGCTTCACCAACCTACGCAAATCCAACCGGGACCCGAGGCGGATCGAGGCAGCCGGAGTCGAGGAAGAAGACCTCCGCGGGGCTCTTCTCTGGCTTGGGCGAGGCTCCTAAAGGAGTAGGGGAGGAGCTGAAGTGGTTGGGGGTGCTCGGGAGCAAGGGGGCTCTCTATTTATAGACGACCAAGAGGGGTGCCGCGGGAGCTTAACTCCGGCGACAAATTCCGGTGACCAGAGGGGTTTAACATGCGATTGCACGCGGGGGCAGCACCAACACTCCATGGGGAATCCATTTTAGGCCTAAACTTGCATGGTCATCGATGGAAGACCCGGCCCGACGGTATGGCACTCACTCGACACGACGGTAGCAGGAATCGCGCTCTCTGTCGTATGGGACGTGGCGACGTCATTCGTGGTGCACACGGGCGGGGACGGACACATGGAGGCTCGAGGGATAAGGGGTGGTGCCGGGCGGCACGGCTTTGCGGCAGAGGCTGCTAGTGGTCGCGACAGCCGTTGCTGGCGCCGCTGCCAAGGTTGGCTGGCTCAGACGAGCTCACCGTCGACGCACAAATGCGGCCAAGAGACCGTGCGGCGCGACGGATAAGAGCAAGGCACAGTGGCGAGGCCCCCTGATCGCCACTGTGGAGATTGACGCTGCAATCTCTAAACTTGAACCTCAACGATGCATCTCTGCACTTTGAGTGAAACTGAACCTAGACTAGAACAGTGCACACCAGGTGCTCGATCAAACGAAAGTGGTGTCAGGAAAATTTATTTTGAAGCTAAAAATTTATGAGATGGCCTCTCATTGATCCTAGAGACTGTGTGCAAATTTTCAAAAAAAAAATGAAAATAGTTAAGTCAGGTTTTTAGCAAAAACAAAGAATTCTGGTTAAACTTGGGTCAAACCTAATTTGAAAATTTCAAACTAGTAACCAGAATATTTTTGGAGAAATGAATTGAGGATACTAAAGTCTACCAAGGATAGGGATTTGGGGATCTGATACCAAAGGAATCTATGAGTTCCTTTGCAAAAATCTTGAGGTCAAAACTGATTACAGAAGATAGTTTTAGTTAAAATAAAATATGCAAGGTGGTTAAATCTTTCCAAAACTTTGAGAAATCATTTTTAGAAGTTGTGTAGATGCGAGGGAGGTGCCATGGACAAGAAATCATAGGAGGGTGGAGGTAACCAAAATTTTGAAGTAGGGTTGGTTTGGTAAAAGCTTAGTAAAGAAGGACTAAGTGAAACTCCTCTCAACAAGAGTTGTTGTTGAAGAACTTCAGAAGATTTTTCTCAAGTGAGAATTTTCAAAAGATCCCAAAGATTCTTTCATAAAAACAAATGTTCTTGAAAAATCCAATTCAAAAAATAATTAAATCCTAGAAAACCAAATTAAAAATTTGAGGATGTTACAATGGTCAAAGATATTATTGCAAACCACCAAATCATCCTGAACCGATAATCTTGGAGCTTGGGGGCTACAAGTAATATGGGTATACAAAAAAATGAAGAGAACTTCCAAGATGTCAATTGTGTGTGAGATCGGTTCAATAGAATTTTGTCTAGCCAAAGCATTGAAGGCCGACTCAACGACATATGGATATTTTATTCCCAATATTTTATTGCAAAGGACACGTACGTGTAAGATGATTGTGAAGACAGCTTGTTAATATAAAGAAGAAACCCGTATTTTCAAATAAGCTACTTCATTGAAATACGCCGACCAGGGAAGCAAGCTAGTCTCTTGGCACATTTATTTCAGGAGCTTACCATGAATAAATTCAAGCTAACCTCGGGGCTAATGTCGGGGATATACCCAGCGGTTTAACACGGCTTGAAGTATGACCCAACCGAGTTTGACAACTCAATAGTGACCTCGGAGGCGACTCGTAAATGACCTGGCAGGCGACTCAGACAAATGACAAAGACCCAACGGCTCATGGGAGGGCCGGCTCACAGAGAAGGCCGAAGTAAAGGAAGGACTCCCTTACAAAGGAAACAAGACCCGGATTAGGATTCAAGAGAGACTAGTCCTAGTCCTACTCCCAGTAGGACTCTACATGTAAACTTACACCTTCCACCTATATAAGGAGGGGTAAGGCGCCCCAAGAGGGACAAGTTCAAGTCACTAGAGATAGACAGATTAGACACCCTCGAGATTAGAGGTAGCGATTCCGCACCCTTGCAATCGAGATCATCATCTTCATCAATGAAACACAAGTAGGACGTAGGCTTTTACCTCCATCGGAGGGGCCGAACCCGGATAAATGGCGTCTCTCGATTCCGACCAACCCCTCTCAAGCCGCCACATAACTGCGATGGCAACACACCTAAGTCCTTGCACGAGGACATATGCCATGATAAAAACCACGACACACGGTCAACCCCAACCCACCCGCCTCCTGCTCATGGCGCGCCGCCCAAACCCCCCGCGCCACCTCCCATCTCTCGCGTCGCGTGGCCCCTCCCCAGGCCAGCGCCGCCCGCCTACCACCTCCATGGCGACCCACCACCCCACCCCTGTGGCGCGCCGCCACCTACCACCTCCATGGCGACCCACCACCCCATCGCTCAAGCGCGTCTCCGCCTCCCACCCTTGTGGCGACCCACTTCCCCTCGGCCCGTACCAATGACGCCTCCACTTCATGCATAGAGCCACCGCAACACCTGCAACTCACTCTCCCGCCAGGCTCTGGTGAGGTTGCGTTGGATCTGGGATTCCGACATGTCAGCAGATATCGTTGTTGCCCGGTAAAGGTGCATATGGCCTTCCCCCCATCGAACCCTAGCCACATCGGGTCAATCTCCCCGACATCAGCTTTACCGCGATCGAATCCTCTCCCACATGTGGAGACGGGCTCTGCGGCGATCACCACCATGATCTCCCCCTGTGGTTGGCATAGAGATCCCTTGAAGGCCACCCGTACTGAATCGGGGATGCTGTCGGACGTCATATTGAACGGTCGACGCCTCCCGAAAGACCAGGTAGGGGCCGCCAAGGAGGCCATGGTGCAGGTGGAGCTGATCGTGGGTGACGCCAAGGGAGCGTATGACTCCATCGCGTCTTTGTACAAGAAAAGCTTGGAACTCCGGGACGATATCCGAGTAAGTGCGCTAGTAAGTGTTTACTTTCATCTTATTACCCACTGGGGGTTTAAGTGATATACTCAGATACAGTAGGATTATTTTGCAGTGGGTTCACTCCGAGTGAACCCAGTGGGTGTAGTCCCCGAGACTTCTGTCGAGTGCTTGCACCGGGAGTTGTCTTTATATGCATTTTTCGAGTGCTGCCGATGCAAGCAATCGACAGCGATCTCGGGGACTACACCCAGTGGGTTCACTAAGAGTGACCCCACTGGCGCCAACTGTCGTGGGTATAAGTCTGAGAGTAGTGTTACTCAGGTCGGGTAATAGTAGTCTCATAGGCTTGTCTGTTTGTCATGTAGCTCAATAGGGCCGACCTGTTCGAGCTTCATGCCAGTGGGGTCACTCTTAGTGAACCCACTAGGTGTAGTCCCCAAGATCGCTGTCGATTGCTTGCATCGGCAGGGGTCTGAAGAACTTTGAGCTTGGATTGTTTTCCTTGTTGAATGTGTCTGATCTTCCCTTTGTGCTTATTTGGCAGAAGACTTGCGAAATGGGATCCGCGTACAATGCTTTGAAGGCTGAAAAGATTCAGCTTGCTGCGGACTTGGAGGCGGCTGTGAATGACCTGGCTGGTGTGAAGGGGGCTCTTGCTGACTGAGAGAAGTCTTTGGAGGAGTACCGGGAGACCAACAAGGCACTGGTAGACGAAATTGAAAAATTGAAGAGTCAAAGAACCGAACGGATGGGTCAGCTGAAGTTGATGAACAATCGGTGCATGGCGCAGGAGAAGCACGTCAGCGACTGGGCAAGGAAGATTGTTGCACTGCTCGGTGGTAATATTTTTGCCGAGTGCTTCTTGACTTTGGAGTTCATTCTGCGCTTACTTTCTGCTTGTCTTTTCTTTGCAGATTTTTGTCTGGACGCTGAGGCTAAAGCAGCCGACATTGAACGGTCGGTTGTTCCGAACGTTCCACTCGGCAACGAAGCCAACCGGGACTTGCTCCGAGCGCATATTCGCCTTGACAGAGTGGGACCTTTCATTGGCCGAATGAGAGAAGTCATCGGCCGGATCGACAAGGAGCTGTGGCCCGAAGACGATTCCCGGCGAGAAATAGAAGGGTTGATGACTTGGCTGGAGGACGTCCCGAGTAGGGTGCAGGCATGGAAGAAGTCTGCCGCTTGTTGTGGTGCGGACGTGGCGCTATCTCTGGTCTAAGTGCACTGCAAGGAAGCTCGCAAAGAAAAGATGAAGACGTTGCAGGTCGCCAACACCAAGAAGCTTCGATTCGAAGATTTCATGGAGACCTTCCTCGACACAGCCACTCGCATCGCAGACTAGATTATTGACTCTAGTGCAAGTGGGAGACTGTTGGAAATATGCCCTAGAGGCAATAATAAATTAGTTATTATTATATTTCTTTGTTCATGATAATCGTTTATTATCCATGCTATAATTGTATTGATTGGAAACACAATACTTGTGTGGATACATAGACAAAACACTGTCCCTAGTAAGCCTCTAGTTGACTGGCTCGTTGATCAAAGATGGTCAAGGTTTCCTGGCCATAGGCAAGTGTTGTCACTTGATAACGGGATCACATCATTAGGAGAATCATGTGATGGACTAGACCCAAACTAATAGACGTAGCATGTTGATCGTGTCATTTTGTTGCTACTGCTTTCTGCGTGTCAAGTATTTATTCCTATGACCATGAGATCATATAACTCACTGACACCGGAGGAATGCTTTGTGTGTATCAAACGTCACAACGTAACTGGGTGACTATAAAGATGCTCTACAGGTATCTCCGAAGGTGTTAGTTGAGTTAGTACGGATCAAGACTGGGATTTGTCACTCCGTGTGACGGAGAGGTATCTCGGGGCCCACTCAGTAATACAACATCACACACAAGCCTTGCAAGCAATCTGACTTAGTGTAAGTTGCGGGATATTGTATTACGGAATGAGTAAAGAGACTTGCCGGTAAACGAGATTGAAATAAGTATGCGGATACTGACGATCGAATCTCGGGCAAGTAACATACCGAAGGACAAAGGGAATGACATACGGGATTATATGAATCCTTGGCACTGAGGTTCAAACGATAAGATCTTCGTAGAATATGTAGGATCCAATATGGGAATCCAGGTCCCGCTATTGGATATTGACCGAGGAGTCTCTCGGGTCATGTCTACATAGTTCTCGAACCCGCAGGGTCTGCACACTTAAGGTTCGACGTTGTTTTATGCGTATTTGAGTTATATGGTTGGTTACCGAATGTTGTTCGGAGTCCCGGATGAGATCACGGACGTCACGAGGGTTTCCGGAATAGTCCGGAAACGAAGATTGAAATATAGGATGGCCTCATTTGATTACCGGAAGGTTTTCGGAGTTACCGGGAATGTACCGGGAATGACGAATGGGTTCCGGGAGTTCACCGGGGGGGGTAACCCACCCCGGGGAAGCCCATAGGCCTTGAGGGTGGCACACCAGCCCTTAGTGGGCTGGTGGGACAGCCCAAAAGGGGCCTATGCGCAATAGAAAGAAAAATCAAAGAGAAAGAAAAAAAGGGAGATGGGAAGGAAAGGAAGGACTCCCACCCACCAAACCAAGTCCAACTCGGTTTGGGGGGGTAGCCTTCCCCCCTTGGACTCGGCCGACCCCCTTGGGGCTCCTTGAGCTCCAAGGCAAGGTCCCCTCCCTCCCACCTATATATACGGAGGTATTGGAGCTGATTTGAGACGTTTTTCCACGGCAGCCCGACCACATACCTCCACGGTTTTTCCTCTAGATCGCGTTTCTGCGGAGCTCAGGCGGAGCCCTGCTGAGACAAGGTCATCACCAACCTCCGGAGCGCCGCCACGCTTCCGGAGAACTCTTCTACCTCTCCGTCTCTCTTGCTGGATCAAGAAGGCCGAGATCATCGTCGAGCTGTACGTGTGCTGAACGCGGAGGTGCCGTCCGTTCGGCACTAGATCGTGGGACTGATCGCGGGATAGTTCGCGGGGCGGATCGAGGGACGTGAGGACGTTCCACTACATCAACCGCGTTCACTAACGCTTCTGCTGTACGGTCTACAAGGGTACGTAGATCACACATCCCCTCTCGTAGATGGACATCACCATGATAGGTCTTCGTGCGCGTAGGAAAATTTTTGTTTCCCATGCGACGTTCCCCAACAGTGGCATCATGAGCTAGGTTCATGCGTAGATGTCTTCTCGAGTAGAACACAAAAGTTTTTGTGGGCGGTGATGTGCGTTTTGCTGCCCTCCTTAGTCTTTTCTTGATTCCGCGGTATTGTTGTATTGAAGCGGCTTGGACCGACATTACTCGTACGCTTACGAGAGACTGGTTTCATCGTTACGAGTAACCCCGTTGCTCAAAGATGACTGGCAAGTGTCGGTTTCTCCAACTTTAGTTGAATCGGATTTGACCGAGGAGTTCCTTGGATGAGGTTAAATAGCAACTCATATATCTCCGTTGTGGTGTTTGCGTAAGTAAGATGCGATCCTACTAGATCCCCTTGGTCACCACGTAAAACATGCAACAACAAAATTAGAGAACGTCTAACTTGTTTTTGCAGGGTATGCTTGTGATGTGATATGGCCTACGATGTGATGTGATATATTGGATGTATGAGATGATCATGTTGTAATAGAAAATATCGACTTGCACGTCGATGGTACGACAACCGGCAGGAGCCATAGGGTTGTCTTTATACTAACGTTTGTGCTTGCAGATGCGTTTACTATTTTGCTAGGATGTAGCTTTAGTAGTAATAGCATGAGTAGCACGACGACCCCGATGGAAACACGTTGATGGAGATCATGGCATGGCGTCGGTGACAAGAAGATCGTGCCGGTGCTTTGGTGATGGAGATCAAGAAGCACGTGATGATGGCCATATCATGTCACTTATGAATTGCATGTGATGTTAATCCTTTTATGCACCTTATTTTGCTTAGAACAACGGTAGCATTATGAGGTGATCTCTCACTAAAATTTCAAGACGAAATTGTGTTCTCCCCGACTGTGCACCGTTGCTACAGTTCGTCGTTTCGAGACACCACGTGATGATCGGGTGTGATAGACTCAACGTTCACATACAACGGGTGCAAAACAGTTGCACACGCAGAACACTCGGGTTAAGCTTGACGAGCCTAGCATGTGCAGACATGGCCTCGGAACACATGAGACCGAAAGGTCGAGCATGAATCGTATAGTTGATATGATTAGCATAGAGATGCTTACCGCTGAAACTATTCTCGACTCACGTGATGATCGGACTTGAGATAGTGGATTTGGATCATGTACCACTCAAATGACTAGAGAGATGTACTTTTGGAGTGGGAGTTCTTAAGTAATATGATTAATTGAACTAATTGTCATGAACATAGTCTAATGGTCTTTGCGAATTACGATGTAGCTTGCGCTAT
Source organism: Hordeum vulgare subsp. vulgare (assembly GCF_904849725.1). Lineage (NCBI taxonomy): Eukaryota > Viridiplantae > Streptophyta > Magnoliopsida > Poales > Poaceae > Hordeum > Hordeum vulgare. The sequence goes on along the minus strand of NC_058520.1, from coordinate 537,196,339 downwards.
AGCTCTACTGTTTTTATATGTTCCTAGAGAAAATTTAGTTGAAAATTGATAGTAGCAAACTTTGCAGACTGAGTGTGTAAAACCGAGGATTGTTCTCGTAGCTACGCAGAAGGCTTATGTCCTTAATGCACCACTCGGTGTGCTGCACCTCGAGCGTCGTCTGTGGATGCTATGAACATCCGACATACACGTTTCTGATGACTACACGATAGTTCAGTGCAAGATACTTAATGGCTTAGAAGCAAGGCGCCGAAAACGTTTTGAAACGTCATGGAACATAAGAGATGTTCTAAAGAGATGAAATTGTGATTTCATGCTTGTGCCCTTGTTAAGAGGTACAAGACCTCCGAAAAGATTCTTTGTCCACAAAGTAAAGGAGAAAAGCTCAATCGTTGAGCGTGTGCTCAAATTGTCTGAGTACGACAATCGCTTGAATCAAGTGGGAGTTAATCTTCCAGATGAGATAGTGATGGTTCTCCAAAGTCACTGCCACCAAGCTGTGAGAGCTTCGTGATGAACTATAACATATCAAGGATAGATACAATGGTCCTTGAGCGATTCGCGATGTTTGACACTGCGAAAGTAGAAATCAAGAAGGAGCATCAATAGTTGATGGTTTGTAAAACCACTAAGTTTCAAGAAAGGCGGGGGCTAGAAGGGATACTTCGTGAAACGGCAAAACAGTTGCTGCACTAATGAAGAGACCCAAGATTAAACCCAAGCCTGAGACTAAGTACTTCTGCAATGAGGGGAACAGTCACTGAGGTGGAAGCAACTCTAGATGATTGGTAGATAAGAAGGCTGGCAAAAGTCGAAAGAAGTGTATTTGGTATACATGATGTTGATGTGTACTTTACTAGTACTCCTAGTAGCATGAGGGTATTGGATACCGGTTCGGTTGCTAAGTGATTAGTAACACGAAATGAAAGCTACGGCATAAACGGAGACTAGCTAAAGGCGAGGTGACGATACGTGTTGGAAGTGTTTCCAAGGTTGATGTGATCAAACGTCGCACGCTCCCTCTACCATCGGGATTGGTGTTAAACCTAAATAATTGTTATTTGGTGCTTGCGTTAAGCATGAACATGATTGGATCGTGTTTATTGCAATACGATTATTCATTTAAGGAGAATAATGGTTACTCTATTTTCTTGAATATTCACCCTCAATGGTTTATTGAATCTCGATCGTAGTGTTACACATGTTCATGATATTGGTGCCAAAAGATACGAGTTAAATGATGATAGTACCACTTACTTGTGGCACTGCCGCTTGAGTCATGTTAGTATAAATTGCATGAAGAGGCTCCATGCTGATGGATCTTTGTACTCACCTGATTTCGTATCACTAGTGACATGCAAATCATACCACATGAGCAAGGCTTTGTTTTCATTGAGATGAAATAAGATAGTAACTTGTTGGAAGTGATACATTTTGATGTATGCAATCCAATGGGTGCTGAGGCACGCAGTGGATATCATTATGTTCCTACTTCACTGACGATTTAAGTAGATACATGAGTATTTACTTAATGAATCACAAAGTCTGAAATATTGAAAAGTTCAATTCTGTTTCAGAGTGAAGTTCGTTGTAACAAGAGGATAAACTGTCTACGATATGATCATAGAAATGAATATCTGAGTTACGAGTTTTGGTACGCAGTTAAGACAATGTGGAAATTGTTTCGCAGTTCATGCCACCTGGAACATCATAGTGTGATGATGTGTCTGAACGTCATAGCCACACACTATATTGTATGGTGCCTGCTATGATGTCCCTTATTGAATTACCACTATCGTTTATGGGTTATGCATTAGAGACAACCGCACTCACTTTAAATAGGGCACCGCGTATTTCCGTTGAGATGACACAGTATAGACTGAGGTTTAGAGAAATCTAAACTGTCGTTTCTTGAAAGTTTGGGGCTTCGACACTTATGTGAAAAAGTTTCAGTCTGATAAGCTCGAACCCAAAGCGGATAAATGCATCTTCATAGGATATCCAAAACAGTTGGGTACATCTCCTATCTCAGATCTGAAAGCAAAGTGTTTGTTTCTAGAAACGGATCCTTTCTCGAGGAAAGGTTTCTCTCGAAAGAATTGAGTGGGAGAGTGGTAGAACTTTATGAGGTTATTGAACCATCACTTCAACCAGTGTGTAGCAGGGCGCAGGAAGTTGTTCCTGTGGCGCCTACACCAATTGAAGTGGAAGCTGATGATGGTGATCATCAAGCATCGGATCAAGTTACTACAAGCCTCGTAGGTTGACAAGGTCGCGTACTACTACAGAGTGGTATGGTAACCATGTCTTGGAGGTCATGTTGTTGAGCAACAGTGAACCTACGAGTTATGGAGAAAGCGATGGTGGGCCCAGATTCCGACAAATGGCTGGAAGCCATGAAATCCGAGAGAGGATCCATGTATTAAAACAAAGTGTAGACTTTGTAAGAACTACTTGATGGTCATAGGACTATTGAGTAAAAATGGATCTTTAAAAGGAAGACAGACGATGATGGTGATAAGTCACTATTAAGAAAAGCTCGACTTGTCGCAAAGATGTTTTCGACAAGATCAAACAGTTGACTATGATGAGACTTTCTCACTCGTAGCGATGCTAAAGGTCTGTTAGAATTATGTTAGTTGTTGATGCATTATTTATGAAATATTGCATGTAGGATGTCAAAACATTGTTTCCTCGACGGTTTCCTTGAGAAAACATTGTATGTGATACAACCAGAAGGTTTTGTCGATCCTAAAGATACTAGCAAGTATGCAAGCTCCACTGATCCTTCAATGGACTAGTGCAAGCATCTCGGAGTTGGAATATACACTTTGATGAGATGATCAAATATTTTGGGTTTGTACAAGGTTTATGAGAAACTTGTATTTCCAAAGAAGTGAGTGGGAGCACTATAGAATTTCTGATAAGTATATGTGGTTGACATATTGTGGATCAGAAGTGATGTAGAATTTCTGTAAAGCATACAAGGTTGTTTGAAAGGAGTTTTCAAAGGAGTACCTCGATTGCGCTACTTGAACGTTGAGCATCAAAGATCTATGGAGATAGATCGAAAGCGCTTGATGGAAGTTTCAACAAGATGCATGCCTTGACAAGTTTTTGAAGGAGTTCAAAATAGATCAGCAAAGAAGGAGTTCTTGGTTGCGTTATGAGGTGTGAATTTGAGTAAGACTCAAAACCCGACCCCGGCGGAATAAAGAGAATAGACGAAGGTCGTCTTCTATGCCTTAGCCGTAGAATCTAAAGTATGCCATGCTATGTACCGCACCTGATGTGTGCCTTGACTCAAAATCTGTTGAGAGGTACAGATAGTGATCCATGATTGAATCACTAGCAGCGGTCAAAATTTATCCTTAGTAACTAATGGACTAAGGAATTTTTTCTCGATTATGGAGGTGCTTAAAGAGTTCGTCGTAAAGGGTTACGTCGATGCAAGCTTTGACACTAATCCAAATAACTATGAGTAGTGAAACGGATTCGTATAGTAGAGTAGATATTTGGAGTATTTCCGAATAGCACATAGTAGCAGCATCTATAAGATGACATAAAGATTTGTAAAGAACACACGGATCTGAAAGTTTCAGAACCGTTGACTAAAACCTCTCTCAAGAGCAAGACGTGATCAGACCCCATAACAATATGGGTGTTGGATTCGTTGGAATCACATGGTGATGTGAACTAGATTATTGACTCTAGTGCAAGTGGGAGACTGTTGGAAATATGCCCTAGAGGCAATAATAAATTAGTTATTATTATATTTCTTTGTTCATGATAATCGTTTATTATCCATGCTATAATTGTATTGATTGGAAACACAATACTTGTGTGGATACATAGACAAAACACTGTCCCTAGTAAGCCTCTAGTTGACTGGCTCTTTGATCAAAGATGGTCAAGGTTTCCTGGCCATAGGCAAGTGTTGTCACTTGATAACGGGATCACATCATTAGGAGAATCATGTGATGGACTAGACCCAAACTAATAGACGTAGCATGTTGATCGTGTCATTTTGTTGCTACTGTTTTCTGCGTGTCAAGTATTTATTCCTATGACCATGAGATCATATAACTCACTGACACCAGAGGAATGCTTTGTGTGTATCAAACGTTGCAACGTAACTGGGTGACTATAAAGATGCTCTACAGGTATCTCCGAAGGTGTTAGTTGAGTTAGTACGGATCAAGACTGGGATTTGTCACTCCGTGTGACGGAGGGGTATCTCGGGGCCCACTCGGTAATACAACATCACACACAAGCCTTGCAAGCAATGTGACTTAGTGTAAGTTGCGGGATCTTGTATTACGGAACGAGTAAAGAGACTTGCCGGTAAACGAGATTGAAATAAGTATGCGGATACTGACGATCGAATCTCGGGCAAGTAACATACCGAAGGACAAAGGGAATGACATACGGGATTATATGAATCCTTGGCACTGAGGTTCAAACAATAAGATCTTCGTAGAATATGTAGCATCCAATATGGGAATCCAGGTCCCGCTATTGGATATTGACCGAGGAGTCTCTCGGGTCATGTCTACATAGTTCTCGAACCCGCAGGGTCTGCACACTTAAGGTTCGATGTTGTTTTATGCGTATTTGAGTTATATGGTTGGTTACCGAATGTTGTTCGGAGTCCCGGATGAGATCACGGACGTCACGAGGGTTTCCGGAATAGTCCGGAAACGAAGATTGATATATAGGATGACCTCATTTGATTACCGGAAGGTTTTTGTAGTTACCGGGAATGTACCGGGAATGACGAATGGGTTCCGGGAGTTCACCGGGGGGGGCAACCCACCCCGGGGAAGCCCATAGGCCTTGAGGGTGGCACACCAGCCCTTAGTGGGCTGGTGGGACAGCCCAAAAGGGGCCTATGCGCAATAGAAAGAAAAATCAAAGAGAAAGAAAAAAAAGGGAGGTGGGAAGGAAAGGAAGGACTCCCACCCACCAAACCAAGTCCAACTCGGTTTGGGGGGGGAGCCTTCCCCCCTTGGACTCGGCCGACCCCCTTGGGGCTCCTTGAGCCCCAAGGCAAGGTCCCCTCCCTCCCACCTATATATACAGAGGTATTGGAGCTGATTTGAGACGTTTTTCCACGGCAGCCCGACCACATACCTCCACGGTTTTTCCTCTAGATCGCGTTTCTACGGAGCTCGGGCAGAGCCCTGCTGAGACAAGGTCATCACCAACCTCCGGAGCGCCGCCACGCTGCCGGAGAACTCTTCTACCTCTCTGTCTCTCTTGCTGGATCAAGAAGGCCGAGATCATCGTCGAGCTGTACGTGTGCTGAACGCGGAGGTGTCGTCCGTTCGGCACTAGATCGTGGGACTGATCGCGGGATAGTTCGCGGGGCGGATCGAGGAACGTGAGGATGTTCCACTACATCAACCGCGTTCACTAACGCTTCTGCTGTACGGTCTACAAGGGTACGTAGATCACACATCCCCTCTCGTAGATGGACATCACCATGATAGGTCTTCGTGCGCGTAGGAAAATTTTTGTTTCCCATGCGACGTTCCCCAACAAAGTCTCCTAGTGCGCACTCGGAGCGAGCTTTTCTTAGGCGACTCAGGGTCGCGGCTAAGTCTCCGAGTGCAACTTTTAGTGCACACTCGGAATGAGTTGTTACCCATGTAGTTGTGAGTTGTCTTCACATCCACATGAGCCTCAATGAGGGTCTGCTAAGCTTCCGAGTGGATCTCGAGGATACACTCGAAGGAAGCTTTTTACTTAGGCGATTCTAGATCACGGCTAAGTCCCCGAGCGCGACTTTGAGCTCGCACTCGGAGCGAGTTGTTACTCATGTAGTTGTCAGTTGTCTTCACATCCACATGAGCCTCAATGAGGGTCTGCTAAGCCTCCGAGTGGATCTCGAGGATACACTCGAACGAAGCTTTTTACTTAGGCGATTCTGGGTCGCAGCTAAGTCCCCGAGTGCGGCTTTTAGTGCACACTCAGAGCGAATTTGTACTTAGGCGATTCTAGATCGCAGCTAAGTCCCTGAGTGCGGCTTTTAGTGCGCACTCAGAGCGAGTTTGTACTTAGGCGATTCTGGATCGCAGCTAAGTCTCCGAGTGCGGCTTTTAGTGCGCACTCGGAGCGAGTTTGTACTTAGGCGATTCTGGGTCGCATCTAAGTCCCCGAGTGCGGCTTTTAGTGCATACTCGGAGCGAGTTTGTACTTAGGCAATTCTGGATCGCAGCTAAGTCCCCGAGTGTGGCTTTTAGTGCACACTCGGAGCGAGTTTGTACTTAGGCGATTCTGGATCGTAGCTAAGTCCCCGAGTGCGGCTTTTAGTGCGTACTCAGAGCGAGTTTGTACTTAGGCGATTCTGGATCGCAGCTAAGTCCCCGAGTGCGGATTTTAGTGCGCACTCAGAGCGAGTTTGTACTTAGGCGATTCTGGATCGCAGCTAAACCCCCAATGCGGATTTTAGTGCGCATTCGAAGCGAGTTTGTACTTAGGCGGTCCTGGATCGCAGCTAAGTCCCCGAGTGCGGCTTTTAGTGCGCACTCGGAGCTAGTTTATACTTAGGCGATTCTGGATCGTAGCTAAGTCCCCGAGTGCGGCTTTTAGTGCGCACTCGGAGCGAGTTTGTACTTAGGCGATTCTGGATCGCAGCTAAGTCCCCGAGTGCGGCTTTTAGTGCGCACTCGGAGTGACTTTGTACTTAGGCGACTCTGGGTCGCAGCTAAGTTTCCGAGTACGGCTTTTAGTGCGTACTCAGAGCGAGTTTTTTAGACCGGAGTCTGCAAAGGCGGAAGAATTTTGAACCTTCAAGAAATCAATCTGCTTTGTATTACTTCAATGATACTTGTTATTTACATTGTCTCCGTCGGCGGTCACGTGTAGAAGTGTTTCAGGAGATCTCCATTCCATGCTCGCGGCTCGTCCGTTTCCCTGTCGAGGTTGTAGAGTCGATATGCTCCGTTGTTCAGCACCTTAAAGATGATGAAGGGTCCTTCCCAGGCGGGAGCTAACTTGCGAGGTCTCTGCTGATCCACTCGGAGCACCAGGTCGCCTGCTTGGAATGTGCGACTCCTGACGTGTCATGCGTGAAATCGCCGCAAATCTTGTTGATAAATTGTTGAGCGAGTCAGCGCCATCTCGCGCTCTTCTTCCAGAAGATCCACTCCGTCTTGCCTAGCTTGCTCTGCTTCGGCTTCGGAGAAGAGTTCGACTCGTGGAGAGTTGTGAAGAAAGTCACTCTGAAGGACCGCTTCTGCTCCATAAACGAGGAAGAACGGGGATTGCCCTGTAGATCTATTCGGAGTTGTGCGGAGGCCCCACAGCATCGCAGGCAGTTCGGTGACCCATGCGCCGGCGGCATGTCCAACTTCTCGCAGGAGTCGAGGTTTCAACCCTTGAAGAATAAGACCATTCGCCCACTCTGATTGCCCGTTTGTTTGAGGGTGCGCCACGGATGCAAAATCCACTCGGATTCCTTGGCCTATGCAAAAGCCTTTGAACCTGTCCGAGTCGAAGTTTGTGCCGTTGTCGGTGATTATGTTGTGCGGAACCCCGTATCTGGAGATGATGTCTCTGATGAATTTGATGGCCGTAAGGGCGTCAAGCTTCTTGATGGGCTTGGCTTCAATCCAGTTGGTGAACTTGTCGACTGCTACCAACAGATGAGTGAATCCCCCTTGGCCTGTTCTGAATGGTCCGACTGTATCTAACCCCCACACGGCGAACGGCCAAACAAGAGGGATTGTCTTCAGCGCAGATGTTGGCTTGTGGGACTTGTTCGAATAGAACTGACAGCCTTCGCATCGGTTGACCATATCTTTTGCCATTTCATTCGCCTGCAACCAGAAGAAACCAGCTCTGAATGCTTTGGCGACGATTGCTCTTGAGGAGGCATGATGGCCGCAGGTTCCCGAGTGAATTTCTTCCAAGATCAACTGTCCATCCTCAGGGGAGATGCACCGCTGAAGGACACATGAAACACTTTCCTTGTACAACTGGCCATCGATGACGGTGAAGGACTTCGACCTGCGGACGATCTGCCTAGCTTGGACTTCGTCTTCTGGTAACTCTTGCCTCAGGATGTACGCGATGAACGGCACAGTCCATTCGGGGACAACGGCAAGAATCTCCATAATCAAATCAACCACAGCGGGGACCTCGACTTCAGTCGTATCTATTGAACTCTTCGGTTGTACCGGTTCCTGTGTAAAAGGATCTTCTTTCACAAAGGGGAGATGTAGGTGCTCAAGACAGACATCACTCGGGACTGGTTTCCGAGTGGATCCAAGTTTTGCCAATTCATCAGCTGCTTGGTTTTTCAGTCGCGGAACATGGTGAAGTTCCAGACCTTCAAACTTCTTCTCGAGTTTCCTTACTGCGTTGCAGTATGCAGTCATGGTGGGGTTCCTTACATCCCACTCCTTCATCACTTGATTAACCACCAAATCCGAGTCGCCATAGACCATCAGGCGACGGACGCCGAGTGTGATGGCCATGCGCAATCCATAAAGGAGAGCTTCGTACTCCGCCTCGTTGTCGGAAGAATCAAAATGTATCTGCAACACATACTTGAGTTTATCACCTTTTGGCGATATGATCACTACGCTAGCACCGGAGCCATTCAACATCTTGGACCCATCGAAGAACATGGTCCAATGAGCCGAGTAGATGTGAGTTGGTTGCTGTTGTTCTACCCATTCTGCTATGAAGTCAGCCAGATCTTGAGACTTTAGCCTTCTTGGCTTCGAACTTGATGTCGCGGTATAACATCTCCATTGCCCACTTCGCCACTCGGCCTGATGCGTCTCGATTGTGGAGGATTTCTGACAACGGAGCATCAGAAATAACAGACACCGAGTGGTCTTGGAAATAATGAGCCACCTCTTTTGCAGTCATGTAGATCCCATAAATAAGCTTTTGATAATGGGGATACCTCTTCTTGGAAGGAGTGAGGACTTCGGAGACATAATATACTGTCCGCTGAACCTTGTACGCTTTGCCTTCTTCTTCGCGTTCGACTGTGAGAACAGTGCTGACGACTTGATTTGTAGCCGCGATGTACAGAAGAAGGGGTTCTTTACTGAGCGGGGCAGTAAGAACCGGCTGGGTGGAAAGCACGGCTTTGAGGTCGTCGAATGCAATTTGGGCTTCGTCTGTCCACTCGAAAGTATCTAATTTCTTCATGAGTAGGTATAGAGGTAGCGCCTTCTCGCCGAGTCGAGTGATAAACCTGCTCAAAGCCGCTAGGCAACCTGTGAGCCTTTGAACATCATGTATTCTGACCGGCCGTTCCATTCGGACGATGGTCCCGATCTTTTCGGGGTTGACATCGATCCCTCGTTCGGAAACGAAGAAACCGACTAACTTTCCGCTCGGAACACCGAATGAACACTTGGCAGGGTTGAGCTTGATATCGTACCTACGAAGGTTGGCGAATGTTTTTGCCAAGTCAGTCAGCAGGTCGGAACCTTTGCGTGACTTGACTACGATATCGTCCATATATGCCTCCACGTTTCGACCGATCTGGTCAACGAGGCATTTTTGGATCATGCGCATAAAAGTTGCTCCTGCATTCTTCAAACCGAATGGCATAGTGATGTAGTAGAAACACCCGAATGGGGTGATGAAGGCTGTTTTTAATTCATCTGGACCATACAGACGGATCTAATGATAGCCCGAGTAGGCATCAAGAAATGATAAACGCTCGCAGCCCGCAGTCGAATCAATAATTTGATCAATGTGGGGGAGCGGGAAATGATCTTTCGGGCACAACCTTATTGAGATGCTTGAAATCGATGCACATACGGAGAGACTTGTCCTTCTTGGGCACCATGACAACATTGGCGAGCCACTCGGAGTGGTGTACCTCGCGAATGAAGTTGGCCGCCAAAAGTTTAGCCACCTCCTCTCTGATTGCCTTCCTTTTGTGCGCGGCGGACCGACGCAGGCGTTCTCGGACGGGCCGAGAAGCAGGATCCACATGCAGTCGGTGCTCAACCAACTCCCTGGGTACACCTGGCATGTCAGCGGGCTTCCATGCGAAAATGTCCCAGTTCTCACAGAGGAATTGGGTGAGCTCGGCTTCCTATTTTGGATCAAGGGTGGTGGAGATGTTCGTCAGGGCAGCGGCGTCGTCCGTCGGGTGGATGCTGACTTTCTTCGTGTCTCCCGCCGACTGGAATGCGGACTCCGAAGCTGGCTTCTTCGAATGCATCAAGTCAGTGGGGTCGGCTGTCTTCTTGTACTCATCTAGCTCGAGGATAGCCATCTTCTGATCGGCAATCCTCGACCCCTGCTGCAGACACTCCTCGGCCCGCTGCCGATTGCCTGTGACCGTGATCACACCTTTGGGACCCGGCATCTTCAGCTTCAAATACACGTAACATGGACGGGCCATGAAACGCGCATACGCCGGACGGCCCAGAATCGCGTGGTATGCACTGTGGAAGTCCACCACCTCGAATGTCAGCTTTTACTTGCGGAAGTTCTTGTCGGAGCCGAAAACGACGTCCAACGCGATCTGGCCGAGTGACTTGGCCTTTCGTCCTGGGACGACTCCGTGGAACTGCATGCTGCTCTCGCTAAGTTTGGACATCGGAATGCCCATCCTCTTGAGAGTGTCGGCGTACATCATGTTCAAGCCGCTGCCGCTGTCCATGAGGACTTTGCGCAGTCGGACTCCTTACACCACCGGGTCGACGACGAGAGCTTGCCTCCCTGGGGTGGGCACGTGTGCTGGATGGTCTGAATGATCAAATGTGATCGCAGTGTGAGACCATTTGAGGAACGTGGGGTTGGTTGGGGTTGCCATGTTCACCTCCCTGTTCACCAGCTTCAGTCGACTCTTGCTTTCCACGTCAACAAAAATCATCAATGTTGCATGGACTTGGGGGAACGGATCCTCCTTGTCCTCATCATCCTGCTCGTTGTCCTTTTCACTCGGTTGCCCTTCGCCGAACCCTTGGATCAGGAGGCGACATTGCCGAGTGGTGTGCTTCGGGAATATGGCGTTGCCTTCTTCGTCCATCTTCGTGTGGATTGGACATGGCTGATCCAGGATGGAATTTCCGAATTGTTTCTTCTTGGGGGTATACTGAGCTTTCCCCTTACCCTTGAACTTGGCATTCGTAACGGCTGTTGCCTCTGCCTGCGGAGTGGATGGAGATTTCCACTTTTGCTTCCGATTGCTGTTCCAATCTCCGTCGGCGACTGCCTTATGCTTGCCGCTACGTATGCGGTCCTCTTCTTCGCCATTTGCATAGCGTGCGGCTATCTCCATCATCTTGCTCATGGAGATGTCGCCTGTCCGACCAGGTACAGATCTCTGTACCGCACGCCTGCCTTGAAGCCGCAGACTGCTTGGTGCTTTGTGACGTTCTCCACCGTGTGGTAGAGGGTCGTCCAGCGCTGGATGAAATCGTGCAGGGGCTCATTCTGCTTCTGGACACAGTGCTGGAGCTCCACGAGACCAGCATGACGTTTGCACGTGCCTTCGAAGGTCCTGATGAAGACTCGAGACAGATCTGCCCAGCTGTAGATGCTTGACGGAGCCAACTGGTTCAGCCACGCTCGTGCCGAGCCATCGAGCATCAGGGGGAGATGTTTCATGGCGACCTCGTCATCTCCACCACCGATCTGGACCGCCACACTGTAGTCGTCCAGCCACGTTTCTGGCTTGGACTCTCCTGTGAACTTGTTGATTCTCGTTGCCAATCGGAAGTTGGGAGGGATGTCAGCTGAACGGATGGCCCGAATGAAGCACTCGGGACCAGAGACGATGGTCCTGCTTCCACTCGGACGGTCTCTATCGTGACCATCACGGTGGGCTTGGCTCCTGTCGACCTTCCTCTGGGCGATGTACCCTCTTGCGTTGGGCCTTGGATCATACGCGTCACCGACTGAACGCCGATCATCGTGATGCCGGGGCCCGTAAGGCCCGCCCCATGGAGGGGTGCGTGAACGGCGACGATCTTCGGGATTCCTGGAACGGCTGCCCCCTCCGCGTCGCTGATGAGAGTCGGGGCTGAAAACCGACTGATGCGTGTTCGCGTGAACAGAACTGTTGTGGATCCTGTTGTGCGACTGGGAGAGCGCCGAATTTTGCTGTTGCACCGTATGCAACAGGGCACGAATCTGCTCGATCCCTCTACCAGCCTCTGAATCAGTCGGTTGGAGGGAATCGACTATCTTGGCGGCGGCAGCCAGGTTGAGGACGGGTGTGCGGAACACCTCGACGTTGCTTTGGCGAGTGCGCCGACTGGCAGAACGGTGGTGTTGAGGACGAGCGCCGGATGATTCGCCGACCTCATGCTCGTTTCGACCAGTTCGGAGGGGACTTTCGTGGGAATCAGCCATGAGAACTTCGACTGCAGGCCCGCGACCCAAGTACTCGGAAGGTAACTCAGTCGGAACTGAGTCAAAGCACTGGGACGGCGGCGCGACCACAACCGACTCGAGGACCGCCACTTGAGAGGACGCGTTCTATCGCGCCTGGGCATGTCGCACCCAATGCTGGAGCCGCGGACGGCGGGACCGCTGGTTGCGGCGCGTGACGGGGGCGAAGATCGACACCGGGGCCGATTGCTGGAGAAGAAGGACGCCGCGGGCACCGGCACGGAAGTGCGTAGCCCCGTGACTGGGGAGCGCCTTGATGTTGAGAGGCGCATCCCGAAGCCATGCCGAATCGTCGAAGATGAAGGAGAGTGCGCCGAAGAGGATCTCATGACCCATGCACAAATCTCTGCCGGACGACATGATGAAAAGATGAAGTTGCAAACTCGCCGGAAGTCGCTTAGACGCGTGCCCCACGGTGGGCGCCAACTGTCGTGGGTATAAGTCTGACAGTAGATGTGTAGGGTACGAAAGGATGGGCAGAGCCTTAGCTACGACGAGGTTGTATGAGTTCAGGCCCCTCTACGGTGGAGGTAAAAGCCCTACGTCTCAGTGCTCTTGGGAGCTTAGTGTCGAGTGGAATATAGGATTACAGTAAATGCCAACCACTGCACCAGTGGGGAAGGGCGGCTTATATAGAGTGCGCTGTCCTTCATAATGGCCCGGTGGACAGGGTGGAATAGTGGCGAATAAATGCCTACGTTACAGGTAACGTATGCCTTAAATGTTAATAATGGTGTATGAAAACGTATGATCATTGCCCTCCTGGGAGGTTACGATGTACAGAGTGGAATTCAGTCGGTACGTTAAATACGCTCCGAGTGTTCGTCACCGACTAGATGATGGGGGGAGTCCTTAGTTCAGTCGGAACTGTCTAAGGGCCTTGTCCTCTATGAAGGGTAGTCCTTGGGTAGGACCTATAGGGCAGGCCTATGACCCTACCCTGGGACTATAACCCCATCACTTAATTAGATTATGCAATCATGTTCTTATTTGGATGCTTAACTAGTTCGTATTTTGCAAAGTTTTTTCTACACACAGAATTGCACACGAATTAACAGTAAAAAGAGTCCATGTTATATTTTCTCATCGCAAATCATTGGTGTTTTTTTGTCTCATCGCATACAGTTCATATATGTGAACTGTATGCTTCATATCACACACATCTTGTTAAACTGAGCCATTTCTGTTGTGTTTCCTAATTAGAAAGAGTTCGTCCGAGTGAACCGTATGACTTATAGCGCACACACCTTGATCTAGCTGACTGTTTCTGTTGTCTTGCCTAATCACAAACAGTTCGTACGAGTGAACTATATGCCTTATATCGCACACACCATCTAGCTGTCCATTTCAGTTGTTCTCCCTCATCACAAACAGTTCATTGGAGTGAACCATATGCCACGCGTCACACACACAACTCTAATATGTATCGTGCTTGATGTCTCCGCCATCACAAATGTTTTGCATCTTTATGATGGTTTTTTACAACATCATTTGTGACTCGTGCATCGCACACAATTTCATCGAAGGATCTCTGATTTTAGTGTCGCATTTGGACCATCTTGTTGTAGTGTTAGTAGGTGTAATATATAGGTTTGCAAGGTAATAAATAATAAGTAAATAAAAGTTAGGTGATGTTTTAATGAAAGAACAATAAAGTAAGTATAGAGAGTGCGAAAAAGTGGTGATAGGATTGGCGAGATTGTCCTAGGCAATTGATAACTATACTGGTAATCATTATTGCAGTTTTATATAAGGGAGAGGCATACACTAACACACTTTTCATACTTGGATCATATGCACTTATTACTCGAACTTTAGCAAGCATCCGCAACTACTAAAGATCATTAAGGTAAAACCCAACCATAGCATTAAACATCAAGTCCCCTTTACTCCCATACACAAACAACTCGCTTACTCACGTGAATCTTTCACGTGTGTTCCTCAAGGAAAGAACCTTAGGATAGCACAACATAAACCACACAACTCAAATCAATCAAGATCATCAATCAACCCATAGGACAAAAAGGAACTACTCGAACATCATAGGATAGCCACATATCATAGGATAATAATATATAGCATTAAGCACCATGTTCAAGTAGGGGGTACACTGGGATGCGGGAGAGTGGACCGCTGTAGATAGATGAGGGAAGGTGATGGTGGTGGTGATGACGGCGGCAAAGTTATTGGTGTAGATCGCCGTCATAATGGTTGTCGCAATGGCGCTCCGGCGCTCCGGCGCCACTGAGAGAGAGGGGGAGAGAGCCCCCTCCTTCTTCTTCTTCCTTGGCCTCCTCCTTAGGTGGGAGAAGGGTTTCCCCTCTAGTCCATGGCTACCATGGATCTCGGAGGGCAGGAGCCCCTCCGAGATTAGATCTCTCTCTCTCTGTTTCTCTTCTATTTTTGGTGTTGTTTTCTAGCCCTTCACCGTTTCTTACATATCCGGAGATCCGTAACTCCGATCACGCTAAAATTTTGAGGGGATTTTTATCACGAAAACATCTTTCTTGCAGCCAAATGAGAGCTCCAACCGACTTAAATGCTCGCCACAAGCCATCAGGGCGCCCCCGAGGCCGCACCCTGTTGGCTTGTGGGGCCCGCAGGCATCATCATGTGTTGTTGGCGACTCCAAATTTCACATAAATTCCAACAAAAATCCTTGTAAATATTTATCGTGATTGGACTTCGTTTGATATGAAATTTCTGCAAAACAAAAAACACAAAAAACATAAACTAACACTGGGCAGTGAGTAAGTAAGTTAGTCCCAAAAATAATACAAAATGTTGCCAAAAGTATATGAAAGTTGTAGAATATTGGCATGCAGCAATAAAAATTATAGATATAATAGAGACGTTTCAACATCCCCAAGCTTAATTCTCGCTCGTCCTCGAGTAGGTAAATGATAATAATATAATTTTTATGTGGAATGCTACCTATCATAATATTGAAAAAATGTATAATCATGGCATGGGTATTAAGATACAAGTGATTCAAGGCAATAGTCTATTATTTGACCAAAATACGTCCATACCCATGTTGACTAGCAAACAATCATGTCCTTTCAAAATAACAATGCTTGAAGAATGATATCCCTACAAAATCATATAGCCTGTCATGATTGGTCTTCCTAGCATAAAGTATAAATCATGAGCACCCTGATACGACTCCAACGTATCTACTCCCTCCGTCCGGAAATACTTGTCCTAAAAAATGAATAAAATAGATGTATGTATAACTAAAATAAGTCTAGATACGTGCATTTCTAGGACAAGTATTTCCGGACGGAGGGAGTATAATTTTTTATGGTTCCATGCTATTATCTTGTCAACTTTGGATGTTTTATATGCATGAATAAGCTATTTATATCTTTTTTGGGACTAACCTATTAACTCAGTGCCAAGTGCGAGTTTCTGTTTTTTCTGTGTTTTTGACCCTTTTTCACACGGAGTCCAAATGGAATAAAACTTTACGATGATTTTTTTTGGAACAAAAGAGACCCCTGAAGGTTTGGAAGAAGGCCAGAAGAGCCATGAGGGGGTCACAAGCCCGGGAGGCGCGACCCCCCCTAGGCCGCACCTACCAGGCTTATGACCTCCTCGTGGTCCCAACCGACGTAATTACACCGCCATAAATTCCTACAAATACAGAAACCCCCAAAAAGAAACCTAGATCAGGAGTTCCGCCGCCGCAAGCCTCTATAGCCACCAAAAACCAATCTGGAGCCCGTTCAGGCACCCTGCCGGAGGGGGAATCCATCTCCGGTGGCCATATTCATCATCCCGGCGATCTCCATGACAAGGAGGGAGTAGTTCTCCCTCAGGGCTGAGGGTATGTACCAGTAGCTATGTGTTTGATCTCTCTCTCTCATGTTCTTGAGATGTCTTGATCTCAATGTACCGCGGGCTTTGCTACTATAGTTGGATCTTATGATGTTCTTCCCCCTCTCCCTTCTTGTAATTAAATGAGTTTCCCCTTTGAAGTTATATTATTGGATTGAGTCTTTGAGAACACCTGATGTATGTCTTGCACGTGTCTATCTGTGGTGATCAACTTGCGGGTTTGTGACATTGGGAACCTATGCATATGGGTTGGCACACGTTTGGATATTCATGTGAGTACTCGATGTATGCTTTGGTGATCAACTTGCGGGTTTCGTGACATTGGGAACCTATGCATATGGGTTGGCACACGTTTTGACTCTCCGGTAGAAACTTTGGGGCATTCTTTGAAGTTCTATGTGTTGGTTGCATAGATGATTCTGAGATTGTGTGATGCATATCGTATAATCATGCCCATGGATACTTGAGGTGACAGTGGAGTATCTAGGTGACATTAGGGTCTTGGTTGATATGTATCTTAAGGTGTTATTCTTGTACGAACTCTATGAAAGATTGAACGGAAAGAATAGCTCCGTGCTATTTTACTACGGACTCTTGAATAGATTGATTAGAAAGAATAACTTTGTGGTGGTTTCGTACCCGGCAATAATCTCTTCGTTTGTTTTCCGCTATTAGTGACTTTGGAGTGACTCTTTGTTGAACGTTGAGGGCTAGTTATATGATCCAATTATGTTATCATTGTTGAGAGAACTTCACTAGTGAAAGTATGAACCCTAGGCCTTGTTTCCACGCATTGCAATACCGTTCGTGCTCGCTTTTACTATTAGTTACCTTGCTGTTTTTGTAGTTTCAGATTACAAAAACCTATATCTACCATCCATATTGCACTTGTATCACCATCTCTTCGCCGAACTAGTGCACCTATACAACTTACCATTGTATTGGGTGTGTTGGGGACACAAGAGACTCTTTGTTATTTGGTTGCAGGGTTGCTTGAGAGAGACCATCTTCATCCTACGCCTCCTACGGATTGATAAACCTTAGGTCACCCACTTGAGGGAAAATTGCTACTGTCGTACAAACCTCTGCACTTGAAGGCCCAACAACGTCTACGAGGAGAAGGTTGCGTAGTAGACATCACACCCCGGTGTCAAACCAAGCAATTCGATCATACTTTTTAATGCGCTTTAGCTTTTTATTACTCACACAATACATGAGCGTGAACCATGGATATAGCATAAAGGTGGAATATAATATGGTGGTAGGTTTTAAAGGGGTAAAAGTGGAGAAGAAAGTCTCACATCAACTCGGCGTATCAACGGGCTATGGAGATGCCCATCAATAGATATCAATGCGAGGAGTAGGGACTGCCATGTAAAGGATGCACTAGAGCTATACGTTTATGAAAGATTGACTGAAGCTAAGTGGGTGTGCATCGAATTTGCTTGCTCATGAAGATCTCGGGCATTTGAGGACGCCCGTCATCAGAATATACAAGCCAAGTTTTATAATGAAAAATTCCCACTAGCATATGGAAGTGGCAAAACAAGAGACTCTCTATATGAAGAACATGGTACCACTTTGAGGCACACGTGTGGTAAAGGATAGTAGCAAAGTCTCTTCGCTCTTTTTCTCTCATTTTTTCATGGTGGTTTTTTTCCTTTTTTAGCATCCCCCATTTTTATGGTGATATCATTTGGTATACCCATTTTTATTTCCTCACTGGGACAATTCTCTAATAATGATGATCATCACACTTTTATACTTACAACTCGATATGTAAAACTAATAGGTAGATATGAATCTATATGAATGCCTCTCGCAGTGTACGAGTATGTGCAATGATCTTGCATAGCAAAAGATATCAAAAAATGGACAAGACATGGAAATATCATGCTAGCTATCTTACAATCATGAAAAGTAACATGACAATGAATGCTCAAGTCATGTATATGATAATGATGGAAGTTGAATGGCAATATATCTTGGAATGGCTATGGAAATGCCATGATAGGTAGGTATGGTGGCTGTTTTGAGGAATATATAAGGTGACTTATGTGCAATAGAGCGTATCATGTCACGGTGTTTGGATGCACTGGCCAAAGTTGCACCGATCCTTGAAGTGCGAATGGGAAATGCACGATACCGAAGAGGCTAGCAAATATGAGGTGGTGAGAGTTCGTATATCCATGATTTCACATTAGTCATAAACAACTCACATACTTATTGTAAGTTTTTTTAGCTCTCTCTAAGCAAAGTACTACTCACATGCTCCGAGGCAGAAGGTTGGGTTGATTTAACCATCGCGCGACTCTGATTATAACAACTCAAAGGATTTCAATCAAGGATAAATTATGCTCCAATCTTCATTGCATAAGTAGATACTATATGTGCATGTTTCGAGAATCATAAACCTTAACATCAACATTCTTACTAATCCACAATCATCAACTAGTGCACTCACATATTACTATCTTAATGTCGCAAAACTATTGTAGGGAATCAAACATATCATATTCAGTGATCAACAAGTTTTATGTAGGATTTTATAACTAACCATGTGAATGACCAATTCCTGTTGACTCTGTAAATAGGTATAAGTGAAACATGAGAGTTTAATTATTTCAACAAAAGACCATGCTCTAATAAATATAAGTGAAGCAAAAGAGCATTCTAAAAACAACAATTTTCTATATGTAGAGAAACAGGCATCTAACTTCATATGATATAGGTGAAGCACATGAAGCATTCTATAAAACCATACTCAAAAGATACAAGTGAAGTGCAAAGAGCATTATATAAATCAACCATGGAATTTCCCATACCAGTATGGCGCATTTCTTGAAGGAAAATAAAAGGCACATGACGCCACAAGAATTTACGCATATCATGTGAACAAAACAAAAACCAAAACATATCGATAGTTGTTGAAGAAGAAAGATGGGATGCCTTCCGGGGTATCCCCAAGCTTAGGCGCTTGAGTATCCCTAAATATTTACTTGGTGTGCATTGGGCATCCTCAAGAGTGAGCTCTTGCCTCTCCTTATTCTTCCCATATCAATACCTCCTCGATCTTCGAACACTTCATCCACACAAAACTTAACAGAATTTTTATTAGAAACGTTAGTACATAATCATCAAATCTTATCATGTCCTTCCATAACATTATCGCATAATTATAATCTAACACTACCCACTCTATCCTATCACAATTCTATGGCTCCCAAGTCAATGAGGCTCAACAAGAATTCAAAACATAAGCATGCAAAGCAACTATAACAGCAATCCGTTGAAAACAGGACAATTTGTAAAGACGCAGATGAAATATATACTTATGTAACATATTTTTTTCCAAAAACTAGGACATGGTAAATATTTTACATAAAATTACCATGTAAAAATTTCAGATTTGTTGGATGTTGCGGTAAAATATAAAAAATCAAACACTAGAACCAAAGTTTCTATTTTTACACATCACATATCAAACAAGCAATTCAAACATCCTAAAGGTAAATCTTGGCACATTATTTTTATAATACAATGGATTTTCACAAGGGGATAATTATTTTTGTTGAAAAGTTTCTGCAATCAAGGTTCGTAAAGTTTCCAAGGGCGTGAACAAAGTTCAAGGCTAGCCCCCACTTCAATGGTGCTCGTCCTTCTCACTTTCACTTTTCTTTTTGAAAAAATTTAGGTTCCCCACTTTATTTTTATTTTTTAATTATTTTAAAATTACACAATGGAAATAAATGGCTCTCTAAAACTTCCGGGTTGTATTCATGGCAGCGATGTCTGTAAAGCCAATAAGCTAGGCATATAGTGCTCAAGTAATTCATCCATCGAGATCCCAGGGTATATCAAAGCCAATTTTAATTAACAATGATTTATAATTTAGTAGTGAGCACAAAGTGATATATATCATGTAGCAACGAAGTCTAAATCTCTTCCTATGCATTGGCATTTCATAAAAGAATAATTCATTCACACAAAGTAAAGGCCAATACATAGCATCACTAGCTTCTTGCAATTTTATCGTACTAGAAACATAGAGAGGTGAAGATTTGGTTCCTCTCTCGTAATAATTGCAAGTAGGAGCAGCAAGCACATGCATATTATATTCATCAAAACCATCATGTGTAGTGGTAAAACATTACCCATCAATATAATCCTTAATAAGTGCAAACTTCTCTAATATGGTGTAGTTGGGAGAATTCAAAAAGATAATAGGACTATCATGTGTGGGTGCAATAGCAACAATTTCATACTTAACATAAGGAACTATAGCAAGTTCATCTCCATAAGCATAATTCATACTGGCATCATGACCACAACCATAGCAAGCATCAAGTTCATCAAAAATGGATATTTCAAACAAACCCAAGGGATCATAGCATTCATCATGGCATTCATCATTCGGTATGTGCGAATGGAAATTAAACAATGTATGAGTTGAAGAGTTAATCTCATTAGAATGTGGGCACAGGTAGCTAATGCGATCTTCCTCCTTTTGTTCTTCGCTCCCCTCCTGATATTTTTCATCTAATGAGCTCACAGTTTCAGCAATTTCTTCTTCCATAGACTCGTGCAAAATAGTATTCTCTTTCAAGGCAGTGGACATTCTTTCAATAAATTCTTTAACGTACGCATTAGAAGCATAGTCTTCATAGCAATATTTAAGTATGGCAAAAAAATTAGTTTTGTAAAGAGTAGCATCGTACTTTTCAATAAAGGTAGCAATTTCATAAGCACACTTAAAAGCAACAAATTCTTCAATTTGTTCAACGTCATAATAACAATAGGCCTCCTTGGTATAAGAAGATAGTATTTCATTATCATTAAACACACATTGGTAGGGAATGTGTTTTTTAGTTTCTTCAGAACAACAAGTAAAATCATGTAACCAACATAAATTCCAAGCATAGCAACATGAAGTATTAATTTCATTCCACAAGAGTTTCCCTTTATGAGATATGTGGTGTCACACATAATAAGAATGCTCATCTAATGATTTTCCCTCAACTAAGCTAGTTCAGTTTTCAGTACGAGGACAAAGGGATCGAAGATGAGCCACGTAATATTCTTCGGTAGTACGGAACACTAGTGGTTCCTCAACTTTTGAAACAGTAAGTACAAATAATGTTTTTTTTGGTAAATTTTTTTTCTTACCCATATTTAAATATAAAAAACAACTTAGAACATAAAGTAAAATTACTTAGTGATAAAACAAACAAACACACATGAGAATATCAACCGCTACGCTATTGCTCCCGGCAACTACGCTAGAAAAAGGTCTTGATAACCCACAAGTGCAGGGGATCGTTTGTAGCCTTTTTCGATAAGTAAGAGTGTTAAACCCAATGAGGAGATAAAGGTAGAATTAATATTCTCTCAAGTTCTATAGACCACCAATACAATTCTACGCATGCAAACGCTTACTTTACCTAGAACAAGTATGAAACTATTTTGCAGGAAGGAAAATAGAAGTACTTAGTACGTGTAATAGATAGCTTTCTAAGGTAATAAAGAACAAGTAAATAAAAATTAGGTGTTGTTTTAATAAAATAAAAATAAAGTAAATATAGCGTGTGTTGAAAGTGGTGATAGGATTTGCGAGATTGTCCTAGGCAATTGATAACTAGACCGGTAATCATTATTGCAGTTTTATATGAGGGAGAGGCATACACTAACACACTTTATGTACTTGGATCATATGCACTTATGATTGGAACTCTAGCAAGAATCCACAACTACTAAAGGTCATTAAGGTAAAACCCAACCATACCATTAAACATTAAGTCCCCTTTACTCCCATACGCAAACAACTCCCTTACTCGGGTGTAAGCTTCTGTCACTCTAGCCATCCACTATAAGCGAATCATGCACATATTGCAAACCCTCTAGCGTGAATATTTCACGTGTGCGCCTCACGGGAAGCACCTTAGGACAGCACCAATATAAACCACGCAACTCAAATCAATCAAAATCATCAATCAACCCATAGGACAAAAAGGAACTACTCAAAGATCATAGCATAGCCACACATCATAGGATAATAATATATTGAATTAAGCACCATATTCGAGTAGGGGTACAATGGGATGAGGAAGAGTGGACCACTTTAGATAGATGAGGGAAGGTTATGGTGATGATGGCGATGGAGTTGTTGGTGTAGATCGCCATCATCATGGTTGCCCGGGCGGCGCTTCAGTGCCACCGAGAGAGAGGGAGAGGGAGCCCCCTCCTTACTCCTCTTCCTTGGCCTCCTCCCTAGGTGAGAGGAGAGTTTACCATCTGGTCCATGGATTCCATGGCTTGTGGAGGGTAGGAGCCCTTCCGAGATTAGATCTCTCTCTATATCTCTTGTCTTTTCGGTGTTGTTTTCTGGCCCTTCACCGTTTCTTAAATATGCGGAGAACTCTAACTCCTGTCGGGCTGAAATTTTGAGAGGATTTTTATTACAAAAATATCTTTGTTTCTGCCGTTGAGAGCTCCAAGTGACTTAAGGACTGGCCACAAGCCATCACGATGCCCCTAGGTTGCGCCCTGTTGGCTTGTGGGGCCCTCGAGCATCGTCTTGCGTTTATTCCGACTCCCAAAATTCACATATATTCGAAAAAAATCTTCATAAATTTAAAGCGTCTGGACTTCGTTTGATATGGAATTTCTGTGAAACAAAATACACAAAAAAACAAGAAGTGGCACTGGGTAAATAAGTTAGTCCCCGAAATAATAAAAATGTTGCCAAAAGTATATGAAAGTTGTAGAATATTGGTATGCAGCAATCAAAAATTATAGAAACATTAGAGACGTATCACATATCAACTGCCCCAAGCGTATACCTCACTTGTCGTCAAGTGAAAGCCAGACTCGATAACAATGACCACATAATTTGAGAGACGGGTTGGCGATAGAAACAGAATAAGGACACGAGAGCATCATGAATATTAACATAGCAACAAGGTTTTCATCATATAGCTTCTCATAAACAAGTAACAATATATTCACAATTGTTGAAGTATGAAGCATAAAATTTATTGGCAATCAACAAACTATGTTCTTAGTCATTGAGACAATCACAATTCATCATATTTTAGAGAAGAATCTATGTAAAAGCTTTTATTCTAGCAAGTTCACATACTCAACTATCATTTAGTCTTCTATGATTGCTGACACTCATTGCATATTTTTGGAGCTAATGTTTCCATCAGACACATAGGAAGATAGGTGCTTTATTGTTTTTTCCACCCAACTCTTTTACCTCAAGTATAATTTCAATAATAATGAATCACGGTCACCTAGATCCAACTGGATATATGTATCTAGATCTTTCCCCAACACATGATGCTCTTGCCAACTATAGAGTTAATAGGTGGGAATAGGGATATACATTTATTGACTCTTGCATAAAAGTAAATACAAGAAAGTAAAAGACCGCCCTTCGTAGAGGGAAGTAGATGTTGTCATGCACTTTTAATTTTTGTATGTTCAAACTCTTAATGTAAAGGATGCCACTTTATATTGCCCCTTGTGATAGCAAACTTTATTATGCAATCCGTCGCCTTTATTTCTTTGCCATTACAAGATTGTATAAAGCTTATTTTCCCTTACAATAAAAGATCATAAATGTTTAGGAGCAACTTTTATTGCTTAATGCAGTGATGAAAACTTACTGGAAGGATCTTATTCAATCCATAGGTAGGTATGGTGGACTCCCATTGCAAGAATCTGGGTTTCACGGTTACAGATGCACAAGTAGTATTTCTAATTACTGCATGCTTTAGATCCTTTGATAACCCAAAAAAATGCACTAATTACAGATACTACTTGTGCATCTGTAACCCTGAAACCCAGATTCTTGCAAGTTCACTACAACAATGGTTATGACAATATAACTTCTATGTGAATGTAAACAAACATAACCATTACAGTGTCTTCCTTGTCCAACATCAACACTTTGATAATTATCTAATATTTGGTGGGAACTCACAATCATAAAAGATGTCCAAGATAGTTGAAAGGATATAGGTGGACCTAGAGGGGGTGAATAGGTACAATTACAAAATTTAATTGTTACATAGAAATTTTAGGCAATATTGTGGGATATGAGAATTAGTATAACAATTTCTAAGGCAATAGTTGTGCTATGTGTACTAAATAAAACAACAAATAATTATATAGGCAAGTGCAAAGAATACAAGTAGGTCCATAAGGACAAGTAACCAAAAGTAGGGAGCTAGTGTTAGGGATAACCGCAACTCTGAGAGACGAGGATGTATGCCGATGTTCACTACCTTGGAGGGAAGCTACGTCACTGTTTAGAGAGGTGGATGTTACCACGAAGGCACACCAATGCCACAAAGTCTCACCCTATTCTCTCCTTGATAAAACACCATGAAGGTGTTTCTCAACCACTAGTGGTAGACCTTGGGGTGGTCTCCAAACCCTCACAAATATTTCGGGGGTAATCACAATGAACGGTTCCTCGCCGAAGTACTCCTAACGCCTAGGAGTCTCCAGCCTCCAAGAGTAACAAGATCCAAAGGGAAAATCTCAAGACTTTCTCAAATCACGATTTGCTTTGGTCACAAGAAGGGGAAGTAGTGGATCTTTCTTTTCATTGGAACAACTCTCTCAAACTCACAAAGATTGACTCGGGATACAGGATTTCATGGTGGAGCAAGAGAGAGGGAGCACTTGTGCTCTTTGGGTGTAATTGAGTGTGGTGGTCAAGTGAATCCCGAAGAGGTAAGGTGCTTTATATACTTCCAACAGATAGAGCCGTTTTCCCAGAAATTGACATGCCCAGATGGTTTGGAACAGAGTCCGGATGATCTGGGATCACAGAAGAAATGCCAAGAAAGAGGTGCTACGAGGTGCCCGGACGATCCACGAGCACGTCCGGATGATCCGGGTGATGCCCGTATGGGCGTGACGACCGTCCGGATGATCCGAATACACAAGAAGTTGTCTGGTATTTGCTTAGCATTTAGCCGGATGATCCGGGCTTTGTCCGGACGATCCGGGACCTGGTCCGGATGATCCGTCTTGGCTAGAAGTACTCTTGTATTGAGTTGTCATTTAGCCGGATGATCCAGGACTGGATCCAAACGATCCGGGCTTTGTCCGCACCATCCAGGACCTGGTCCGGACTATCCGGCTAGCTACTAGTAGTTGGAACGTATAACATGTAGGTTCTCGCTAAGTAGTTTTCCTAGGGATATTTGGTCTTTTGATTATTTAGTGAGACAACATATGCCACGAGATGATGACCAAATGATGATACTTGAGCAAATATTGAATATAACACTTGGATCCCCTATTAATAGTGTGGGATCCCATTACTAAGAATTATATAAATAACCAAACGTTTATTTTCTACTCAGAGTCCTGGATGAGATCTCGGACGACACGAGGATTTCCGGAATGGTCCGGAGACGAAGATTGATATATATGAGAGGGTATTTGGGCTCTGGAATGGTTTCGAGCATTTACGATAGTGTACCGGGAATGATGAATGGGTTTCGGGGTCCATCCTCCACGGGCCACATGGGCCTGAGAGGTGGCGCACGATCCCTTAGTGGGTTGGGAAGCTAGCCCCTAAAGGCCCTTGCGCCACAGAGGTGGGAGGAGGCCAAGTGGGAGGGAATCCTGCTAGGAGTAGAACTCCACCTCCCTTAGTGGAGGAGGATTCCTCCTCTTGGGTGTGCCACCACTCCCCCCTCCCTCATATATATACCAGAGGGGAGAGAGGGAAGCCAACACCTTAGTCCAAGGCGCATCCCCTCTCCCTCCCTATAGTTCGCTCCTCCTCTTGAATAGGTTCGGTAGTGCATGATGAAGCCATGCCGGATCAGCTCCACCACCATCGCCGCCATGCCGTTAGGCTGTCAGAGAACTCAGCTACCTCTCCACTCCCTCTTGCTGGATCAAGAATGCGGAGATCGTCATCGAGCTGTACGTGTGCTGAACGCGGAGGTGCCTGATACGTCTCCATCTTATCTACTTTCCCAAACTCTTTTGCCCTTGTTTTGGACTCTAATTTGCATGATTTGAATGGAACTAACCTGGACTGACGCTGTTTTCAGCAGAATTGCCTTGGTGTTATTTTTGTGCAGAAATCAAAGTTCTCCAAACGTCCTGAAAATTTACGGAGATTATTTTTGGAAAATATGAAAAATACCTGCGCAAAGATCCACCTGAGGGGGTGGGCCAGTGGGCCACAAGCCCTCTAGCCGCCACCCCCTGGTGGCAGTGGGGAAGCTTGTGGGCCCCACGTGGCTCTGTCGCACCCAATCTCAGCTCTATAAATTCACTTTCGTCCCAGAAAAAAATAAAAAGAGAAGATTTCGTCGCGTTTGCGATACGGAGGCGCCGCCACAACCTGTTCTTCATCTGGAGGGCAGATCTGGAGTCCGTTTTGGGCTCCGGAGAGGGGAAATCGTCGCCATCGTCATCATCAACCTTCTTCCCTCTCCAATTCCATGAAGCTCTTCATCGTTCGTGAGTAATCTATTCGTAGGCTCGCTGGGCGGTGATGAGTAGGATGAGATCTATCATGTAATCGAGTTAGTTTTGATGGGGATTGATCCCTAGTATCCACTATGTTCTGAGATTGATGTTGCTACTACTTTGCCATGCTTAATTCTTGTCACTAGGGCCCGAGTGCCATGATTCCACATCTGAAATTATTATGTTGTCACCAATATATGTGTGTTTTAGATCCGATCTTGCAAGTTGTAGTTACCTACTATGTGTTATGATCCGGCAACCCCGGAGTGACAAAAACCGGAACCACTCCCGGTGATGACCATAGTTTGAGGAGTTCATGTGTTCACCAAGTGCTAATGCATTGGTCCGGTTCTTTATTAAAAGGAGAACCTTAATATCCCATAGTTTCCTTTTGGACCCCGCTGCCACGGGAGGGATGGACAATAGATGTCATGCAAGTTCTTTTCCCTAAGAACGTATGACAACACACGGAATACATGCCTACATCACATTGACGAATGGGAGCTAGCCACATATCTCTCCGTGTTATAACTGTTGCATGATGAATATCATCCAAACAAATCACCGACCCATTGCCTACGAGTTTGTCCTACTACTGTTGTTACTTGTCTTGCTCTGCTGTTGTTACTACTATTGTTGTTGCTGTTACTTGTCTTGCTCTGCTGCTACTGTCGCTTGCTACTATTGCTACTTCCTACTACTGTCACTACTGTTGTTCCTTGCCGCTGTTATTACTCATTACACTGCTGCTACCTGCTACAATTTTGATTTGCTGGTTGTTGACGGGAACTGACAATTTCCGTCAACGAGGCAACTTGGCGCCATTGATACAATCGTTAGGAATAGTCTGCCGTGTCAACACATCGTTTCTGACACTGTTGTTATCATACTACTTTGTTGTTACTACTTTGCTTGCAGATACTAATCTTTCAGGTGTGGTTGAATCTGACACATTCAGCTGCTAATACTTGAGAGTATTCTCTCACCTCCTATAGGCGTACCAACAAATTTGGGTCGAATACTCTACCCTTGAAAACTGCTACGATCTCACTCGCTGGTGGGCCGTCAACAACATTCTTCTAGTTTCGATTGCCGGAGAGTGCTAGCAGCATTCTTCTGGTGCCGTTGCAGGGGAAGGACTGCTCTCACGGAGTTAACATTTTTCTGGCGCCATTGCCGGGGAGGTATTGCTATATTCTCTGAGTCACTTGGGATTTATATCTGCTGATCACTATGAAGAATCTGAAGGATCCAAAAACCAAAGTCTTGCCCTCAACTACGAGGGGAGGTAAGGAACTGCCATCTAGCTCTGCACTTGATTCACCTTCAGTTATGAGTAAGTTTGCCACATCACCTCCTGCTAGAAATCTTGATATGTCGCCTGTGCTTGATGATGCTTATGATGCTACTGCTAGAGATGCTATGCTTGATACTATGCCTGATGATACTATGACTGCTACTGCTAGAGATGCTATGCCTGATACTGCTAGAGATGCTATGCTTGATACTGCTAGAGATGCTATGCCTGATGATGCTATGCTTGATACTTCTAGAGATACTACTTTGCCTAATGTTCCACTAGGGGTGTTCCTTGATGCTCATATTGCTAGAGTTACTGCCAATGCTCGTGATGCTTCTGAAACTGTCGATACTATTGAGATAGAACCTGCTTTTGCTCCTGCTAGATCTAGCTCTCCTAGATATGAATTGCCTGATATACCTGAGGGTTACATTATGGAGGGAGAGATAGCTGAGGATTTTCTTACATGTAAGGATGCCTATGACACTGAGAAATTACTTCTCAAGTGGAAGGAAAAATCTCTGAAAGCTAGGATGAAATACGACCCAAAGTTTGCCACTTCACCTATCTTTATCACCGATAAGGATTATGAATTCTCTATCGATCCTGAGATAATCTCTCTAGTCGAATCTGATCCTTTTCACTGTTCTGAGTCTGAGACTGTCGTAGCCCATCTTGCCAAACTACACGACATAGCCACCCTTTTTACTAGTGAGGAGAAGATCCGCCACTACTATATCCTTAAGTTGTTTCCTTTCTCTCTAAAGGATGACGCTAAAGCCTGATTCACCTCTCTTGCTCCTCGATGTGTGAGTAGTCCCCAGGATATGGTTTATTACTTCTGTGAGAAATATTTCCCTGCTCATAAGAAGCAAGCTGCCTTGCAGGAAATATACAACTTTGCTCAACTCCAAGAAGAGAGTCTCCCACAAGCTTGGGGGAGGCTCGTCCAGCTACAAAATGCTTTGCCTGATCACCCTCTTAAGAAGAACGAGATACTTGATATCCTCTATAACGGACTTACCGATGCCTCTAGAGACCACCTAGATAGTTGTGCCGGTTGTGTTTCTAGGGAACAAACTATAGAACAAGCTGAGACTCTACTGAATAACATCTTGATCAACGATAATGCTTGGACTATTCCCGAACCACCTCCTAAGCCAACTCCGAAGAAAAGAGGTATTCTATTCCTCAGTCCCGAAGATATGTAAGAAGCCAAGAAATCTATGCAAGAGAAAGGCATTAGATATGAAGATGTTAAAAATCTACCACCCATCAAAGAGATCCATGGTCTCGGTAACCCGATACAGGTAGTGGAAGTAAATTCTCTGTGTAGGTTTGATGAGAGTGATATTCCTTTTTACAAACATGCTAGCCTATGCTTTGATTAATTTGACAACTTTGTTGCCAAACAACAGAGTTTCAATGATTATGTTAGCAGACATTTGGACCAAAGCAGTGCCTTACATTTGGCATGAGATCGCGATGGATCGTGATGAGATCGTGATACGTCTCCGTCGTATCTACTTTTCCAAACCCTTTTGCCCATGTTTTGGACTCTAATTTGCATGATTTGAATGCAACAAACCCGGACTGACGTTGTTTTCAGCAGAATTGCCATGGTGTTGTTTTTGCGCAGAAATAAAAGTTCTCGGAATGACCTGGAAAATTACGAGGATTTTTTGTGGAATATATAAAAAATACCGGCGCAAGAATCACCTGGAGGGACGGAGCCAGGAGCTCACAAGCCCTCCAGGCCCGGCCCGCTGGCCGGGCCTGGCAAGCTTGTGGGCCCCATGAAGCTCCACCGCCTCCAAATCCAGCTCTATTTAGCCTCTTTCATCCGGAAAAACATGTGGGAGAAGAGTTCATCGTGTTTTACGATACGGAGGCGCCGCCACCTCCTGTTCTTCCTCTGGAGGGCAGATCTGGAGTCCGTTCTGGGCTCCGGAGAGGGGAGATCGTCACCATCGTCATCATCAACCTTCCTTCATCGCCAATTCCATGATGCTCTTCACCGTTCATGAGTAATCTCATCGTAGGCTTAGTGGACGGTGATGGATTGGATGAGATCTATCATGTAATCAAGTTAGTTTTGATGGGGATTGATCCCTAGTATCCACTATGTTCTGAGATTGATGTTGCTACTAATTTGCCATCCTTAATGCTTGTCAGTAGGGCCCGAGTGCCATGATTCCAGATCTGAACCTATTATGTTGTCGCCAACATATGTGTGTTTTAGATCCTATCTTGCAAGTTGTAGTCACCTACTATGTGTTATGACCCGGCAATCCCGGAGTGACAATAGCCGGAACCACTCCCAGAGATGACCATAGTATGAGGAGTTCATGTATTCACCAAGTGTTAATGTGTTGGTCCGGTTCTTTATTAAAAGGAGAACCTTAATATCCCGTAGTTTCCATTAGGACCCCGTTGCCATGGGAGGGATGGACAATAGATGTCATGCAAGTTCTTTTCCCTAAGCACGTATGACTACATACGGAATACATGCCTACATTAGATTGATGAACTGGAGCTAGTTACTTATCTATCCGTGTTATAACGTTGCATGATGAATAGCATCCCGCATAATCATCCATCACCGATCCAATGCCTACGAGTCTTTTCCTACTGGTCCTTGCTATGTTACTTTGCCGCTACTGTTGTCACTGCTGCTACTGTTACTCTGTTGCTACTACTGTTATCTTGCCGCTACTGCTGTCACTTTGCTGCTACTGTTATCTTGCCGCTACTGCTGCTATCATACTACTTTGCTACTGATATTTTTCTACAGATACTAAATCTTTCAGGTGTGGTTGAATTGACAACTCAACTGCTAATACTTGAGAATATTCTTTGGCTTCCCCTTGAGTCGAATCAATAAATTTGGGTTGAATACTCTACCCTCGAAAACTGTTGCGATCCCCTATACTTGTGGGTTATCAAGACCTTTTTCTGGAGCCGTTGCCGGGAAACACATCTATATTCTCCGAGTCACTTGGGATTTACGTCTGCTGGTCACTATGAGGAATCCGATAGATCCAAAAACCAAAGTCTTGCCCTCAAGTACGAGGACATGTAAGGAACTGCCATCTAGCTCTGCACTTGATTCACCTTCAGAAATTTGCGACACCACCTCCTGCTAGAAATCTTGATATGTCGCCTGTGCTTGATGATGCTACTTCTGCTGCCCATGATGCTTATGATGATGATGCTATGCTTGATACTGCTTTGCCTAATGATGTTATGCTTGATACTGCTTTGCCTGATGATGCTATGCTTGATACTGCTTTGCCTAATGATGCTATGCTTGATGTTGCTTTGCCACTAGGTGCATTCCTTGATGCACAAATTGCTAGAGTTGCTGCTAGATGTGATGATAATTCTGAAACTGCTCATACTATTGAAGTAGAACCTGCTATTTTGCCGACTAGAACTAGCTCTCCTAGACATGAATTGCCTGATATGCCTCAGTGTTATGTTATGGAGGGAGAGATAGCTGAGTATTTTGTTGCGTGTAAGGATAGCTATGATGTTGAGAAATTACTGCTCAAGTGGAAAGAAAAATATCTGAACGCTAGGATGAATATGACCCGAAGTTTGCTACTTCGCCTATCTTTCTGACCGATAAGGATTATGAATTCTCTGTCGACCCTAAGTTAATCACTCTGGTCGAATCTGATCCTTTTCACGGTTATGAGTCTAAAACGGTTGTAGCCCATCTTACCAAAGTGCACGATATAGCCACCCTATTCACTAGTGAGGAAAAGATCTGCCACTACTATATCCTCAAGCTGTTTCCTTTCTCGCTAAAGGATGATGCTAAGACCTGGTTCACTTCTCTTGCTCCTGGTTGTGTGCATAGCCCCCAGGATACGGTCTACTACTTCTCTGAAAAATATTTTCATGCCCATAAGAAGCAAGCTGCCTTGCAGGAAATATACAACTTTGCTCAAGCTGGAGAAGAGAGTCTCCCACAAGCATGGGGGAGGCTTGTCCAGCTATTGAATGCTTTGCCTGATCACCCTCTTGAGAAGAATGAAATACTTGATATCTTCTATAATGGACTTATCGATGCTTCTAGACACCACCTAGATAGTTGTGCCGGTTGTGTTTTTAGGGAACGAAATGTAGAACAAGATGAGATCCTATTGAATAACATCTTGTGCAATGAGAATGCTTGGACTATTCCCGAACCACCTCCTAAGCCAACTCCAAAGAAAAGAGGTATTCTATTCCTCAGTCCTGAAGATATGCAAGAAGCTAAGAAATCTATGAAAGAGAAAGGCATTAAATCTGAAGATGTCAAAAATCTACGACCTATCGAAGAGATCCATGGTCTTGATAACCCGATACACGTAGTAGAAGTAAATTCTCTGCGTAGGTTTGAAGAGAGTGATATTCCTTTTGATAAACCTGCTAGCCTATGCCTGGATGAATTTGATAACTTTGTTGCCAAACAACAGAGTTTCAATGATTATGTTAGCAGACAATTGGAACAGAATGCTCGTATGCTTAGTCATTTAAGTGCTTGTGTGGACAAAAACGTCAATGATATTAAGCTCTTGAGTAAACATGCCTCTATGGTAACTACTCAGGTAGAACAAATACTTAAAGCTTAGAATGACTTGCTCAATGAATTGAATGACAATTCTGTCAGAGTCGTTACTAGAGGCGGTAGAATGACCCAGGAACCTTTGTATCCTGAGGGTCATCCGAAGAGAATTGAACAAGATTCTCAAGGAGTTAGCACTGATGCACCTAGTCATCCTAGAAAGAAGAAGAAAGATGATAGGAACCTGCACGCTAGCAACCCAGATGCTGATACACCTGAGAATCCAAACAATGTCTCTGTCTCTGATGATGAAACACAATTTGGTGATGAACATGAGCCTACTGATAATATCAATAGTGATGTTCATGTTGATGCTCAACCTAGCAATGATAAGGATGTGGAGATTGAACTTGTTGATCTTGATAACCCACAGCCCAAGGCTAGGAGATATGATAAGAACGACTTCACTGCTAGGAAGCATGGTAAAGGAAGGGAACCATGGGTTCAGAAACCCATGCCCTTTCCTCCCAAACCATCCAAGAAAAAGGATGATGAGGATTTTGAGCGCTTTGTTGAAATGATTAGACTGTCTTTCTGCAAATGTGTTTGACAGATATGCTCAAAATGTCTGTGTATGCTAAGTACATGAAAGATATTGTGACTAATAAGAGGAGGATACCTGAGGTTGAGATTTCCACCATGCTCGCTAACTATACCTTCAAGGGTGGAACTCCGAAGAAACTAGGTGATCCCTGTGTGCCCACTATACCTTGCTCCATTAAAGGTAACTACGTTAGAACTGCTTTATGCAATCTTGGAGCCGGTGTTAGTGTTATGCCTCTCTCTCTTTATCATAGACTTGAACTGGATAAGTTGACACCCACTGAAATCTATGTGCAAATGGCCGACAAATCAACTGCCTTCCCTATCGGCATTTCGAGGATGTGTGTGTTGTGGTTGCCAACGTTACTATCTTAACAGACTTTGTTATCTTGGATATTCCTGAGGACGATGCCATGGAGGTCATCCTCGGAAGACCCTTTTTAAACACTGCAGGGGCTGTTATAGATTGCAACAAAGGCAATGTCACTTTCCATGTCAACGGTAATGAGCATACGGTGCACTTTACGAAGAAACAATATCGAGTACATTGCATCAATGCTATCGAAAAAACTTCATCGATTCTTATTGGGAGCTTTGAATGCCCTATACCTCCTGTCAAGATGAAGTATGATTTGATTGTCGGGGATATGCACATCCCCATTGAGGTAACCTAGTGACTATTCGAAAATTCTCTGTCTTCTTTTGTGATTCGAAAAGTTTGTCAAGGAGACTTGATCAACCTCATTGACGGATTTCTTTCGATGACCATGAGATGGATGAATCGAGGAGTCACAAACCTCTGTTCCAAGCTTTCACCTTCGATTGCTTAGAAGAAAAATGATAGGTTTAGTTTAGTTTTCCCTGTTTTCTGTTTTAGCGTCCCGTAGAAAAGTACCCCGAAAATAAAAGTTCTCCGAACGTCCTGATAATCAAGTATGATTTTTTCTGGAATTTTTGAAAAATACTGAGACGAAGAGCTAGTCTGGGGGATGTGCCAGTGGGCCACAAGCCCAGGAGGCCCGGTCACCCCCCCCCCCCCCCCGGTCGGGCCTGGCAGGCTTGTGGGGCCCACATGCACCCCCTCCACTCATTCTAGCTCTCATCCACTTCTCCTACCTCCAGAAAAAATCATTTCACAGCTCAAACCCGTGTTCTTGCTCCTGTTGCTGGGATTTTCGATCTCCTTTCTCAAAGCACCATTCTCCGAACTGTTTTGGGAAATTACTCCTTGGTAAGTGACTCCACCATTGGTCCAATTCGTTTTTTCTCTAGTGCCTTATACTTCGCGTATTTTGCTGCCTTGGTGACCATATTCTTGAGCTTTGCATGCTAATTTTAGCTGGTCCCAAGTAGTCTTGATGTGTATTATGGCCTCTAGGCACTTGTGGGAGTAGTTGCTATGAGTTTTGTTGAGCCTTGTTCACTTTTCCTTAGAGTCACTAAAAATTTCAGAAAATTTCAGAGATAGAAAAGGGAAAAGACGAGGAGGTTCTTAAGAGGCTCTTCAAGCCGTGACCCCAAGGATGATGGAAGTGAGAAGAAGCCCAAGTATCCGGTCCCTCGAGTCGCAGAAGTTCGAGCGTGCGAATGGCCAAGCGATGTGTTCTTACGCGCCGCCGGACTTTATGAGGACTTTTATCACTTGGTGGAGAACGCAGGCCTTGCCGCCTTCGTTGAAGATAAGTGTCTATAATACCTTCTCCTCACTAATATCTTCGTACAAAGCTTTAACTTCTGTCCGAGGAAGAATCCTCCTATGGTTGAGTTCAAACTTTATGATATCCCCCAGCGCATGTCACTCCAGGATTTTTGCAATGTTTGCAAATTACCTTACGTTGGGGATATTCATGAACCTCGTCCACGGGACTTGGAAGTTTTCATCGATACTATTGTTGTAGGAGAGGAGAGAGGAGTGTCTTGCGCTAGAGATGCTAGCATTCATTTTCCCGTGCTTCAGTACTTCTCACTATTTGTGGGAAAATGTTTGATTGGCCGTGGGAAATTGGGTCCCTTAGCTCCCCAGACCTTGCGGTCTTGCGCGAAGCCCTTTATAATGATAAAACTTATAGCTTGGGCGCTATAGTAGCTCATCAGTTGAACACGAACCGTTCTAAAGGCGTTGTCTATGGAGGTATCTATGCTACCCGTCTTGCCAGACATTTTGAGATGCCTATTAGACTGGACGAGGAATAAGAGATTCTTCTTCCCGAGAGATATCTAGATTATGATAGCATGGTTCGCCATGACTTTCTTGATAGAGATATAAATAGAAGGATGATTTATAACCTGGTATTTAGTCAGGGTACTCGTGAGACTATTACTTTGCCTGCTCCTTCTTTGTTCAATCTTCATGCAAGCAGGTACATTATTATGCCCTCGGACATCTACGCATATTGGGGCATAGCCCAACCACAGGTGCCCATGCCCGAGCCACCAGTCGAGTACCAGACGCCAGTTTATCAGTGGGAGCCACAGGAGCTCACACAGCAGTGGCATCCTCAGTCCACTACGGAGTACCCTAGAGCTGGTTATTTCCCTCCATGGGAGTAGACCAACTTAGGCCAAAATCCTAAGCTTGGGGGAGTACGTGTTCCTCACCGAATTTACATTCTTGCTTATGCTTTCACTTTTTAGTCGGTGTTCACACTTTGCCACTGTTTCATCCATGCTAGTTTATTTCTTTTTCGCGTTTTCTTTTCGTGTGTCTGTCTAGTTTGAGAAAACCCAAAAAGATTTTCTTGTTCTTCTTTTGCTTGTTGGGAGCTTTCCCATGTAAATAGTTTTCTTTTTCTTTGGGTCAAGGTAGAAGACCATGGTTACAATGTTTAGTGGCTCTCGCATGCATATCTGCTTATCTGTCGAAGATCCATATTACTTTGTCTTCTCCTTTGTGTTTGCATGCAGATTCCAGTTTAGTCCAATGCACGAGCACTCTTATTATTGTTCACATCGTTCGGTCGTGCAAGTGAAAGGCAATAATGACGATATATGATGAAGTGACTGAGCCTGGAAAAGCTGGTATGGACTCGATCTATTTTGTTTTTGTGATTATGACTACCTCATCGTTCCTGGTTCAGCTTTGTTGTGAGAAAAACATGTTTGCAATGACAACTTAGAGATCATAGTTGTTGATGTCATGCTTGATTAGCTAGGGGCTTATAATGGTTTGTCTTGGATGCCCACATGATTGTTGAGATGACTATGATGTAGTATGATAGGATGGTATCCTCCTTTGAATGATTCAAGTGGCTTGACTTGGCGCATGTTTATGCATGGAGTTGAAACAAAATCAACATAGCCTCTATGATATTCATGTTCATGGTGATTTATGTCCTACTCATGCTTGCACTCAATGTTAGTTAATTCCAATGCATTTTGATGATTGTTGTCGCTCTCTAGTTGGTCGCTTCCCAGTCTTTTGCTAGCCTTCACTTGTACTAAGCGGGAATACTGCCTGTGCATCCACTTCCATAAACCCAAAGTTGTTCCATATGAGTCCACCATACCTACCTATACGCGGTATCTACGTGCCGTTCCAAGTAAATTTGCATGTGCCACTCTCTAAACCTTCAAGAAATAATCTGTTTTGCATGCCCGAACCGCTCATGTGGTGACAGGGGGCTATCAGTATCTTCCATGCTAGGCGTGTTATCCTTGATATGTGTTTATTCACTATCATTCATGAGAAAGGGGCCGGTATTTGCAATGCCCAGTTCCATGCTCAAATCGAAAAGATAATTGCAAACAGAACTCCCCCTGGATTGATGTTGGTATGGACGGCACCCGATTATTCGGCTAGTCGTGGAGTGTGATTGATCGGTGGTGGGGGAGTCAAAACTTTACTTTTCTGCTTGGGAACCGCCTATAGCATGTGTAGCATGGAACATGGTGAGAACTCTTAGTCATTGCGTTGACAATGAAAGCATGCCACCCAAAATTATTAGCTCTGTTTTCAAAGCTTGAGCTCTGGCACCTCTGCAAATCAATACTTCCCTCTACGAAGGGCCTGTCTATTTATGTTCCTGTTGAGTCATCCTCTTTTTATAAAAGCACCAATTAAAGAGCACCTTTGTCATTTTTATGCTTTGCTTTTAACTGTGTTGAGTATGACTGTGACTGGATCTTCAATGCCATGAATTACAATGTTTAGTCAGCCCCTGGTCTTTGAAGGTGCTCTGCATTTATGTTTTGCGGTCTCAGAAAGAGCTAGCGAGATACCATCTGTTCATAGTGCTTCATGATTGTCTTGATTGAAGTGTTGACGTTCGAAACTTATTATTATTTCTCGCTAGTTGATTATGCCATTGATATAAGTTTACCTTGAGACCTAGATGTCATTTGCTTTTGTGGTTTGCTTATGATCTTGCTGAAATTATGGATATGAGTTACGCATAATTGTTGCAACAAGATCAAACAGAGTTCGAAAAAGTTTTTCTTTTGTCTCTTTTAGTTTGTCAACTGAATTGCTTGAGGACAAGCAAGGCTTTAAGCTTGGGGGAGTTGATACGTCTCCGTCGTATCTACTTTTCCAAACTCTTTTGCCCTTGTTTTGGACTCTAATTTGCATGATTTGAATGGAACTAACCCGGACTGACGCTGTTTTTAGCAAAATTGCCATGGTGTTGTTTTTGCACAGAAATAAAAGTTCTCGGAATGACCTAGAAATTTATGAGGATTTTTTGTGGAATATATAAAAAATACTGGCGCAAGAATCACCTGGAGGGACAGAGCCAGGAGCTCACAAGCCCACCAGCCCCCCCCTGGCCGGGCCTGGCAGGCTTGTGGGTCCCACAAAGCTCCACCGCCTCCAAATTCAACTCTATTTAGCCTCGTTCGTTCGAAAAAAAAATAGGGAGAAGAGTTCATCGCGTTTTACTATACGGAGGCGCCGCCACCTCCTGTTCTTCCTCTGGAGGGTAGATCTGGAGTCCGTTCTCCGGAGAGGGGAGATCGTCGCCGTCGTCATTATCAACCTTCCTTCATCGCCAATTCCATGATGCTCTTCACCATTCGTGAGTAATCTCATCATCGGCTTGCTGGACGGTGATGGGTTGGATGAGATCTATCATGTAATCGAGTTAGTTTTGACGGGGATTGATCCCTAGTATCCACTATGTTCTCAGATTGATGTTGCTACTACTTTTCCATGCTTAATGCTTGTCACTAGGGCCCGAGTGCCATGATTTCAGATGTGAACCTATTATGTTGTCGCCAATATATGTGTGTTTTAGATCCTATCTTGCAAGTTGTAGTCACCTACTATGTGTTATGACCCGGCAACCCCGGAGTGACAATAGCCGGAACCACTCCCGGAGATGACCATAGTATGAGGAGTTCATGTATTCACCAAGTGTTAATGCGTTGGTCCGGTTCTTTATTAAAAGGAGAACCTTAATATCCCGTAGTTTCCATTAGGACCCCGCTGCCACGGGAGGGATGGATAATCGATGCCATGCAAGTTCTTTTCCCTAAGCATGTATGACTACATACGAAATACATTCCTACATTAGATTGACGAACTGGAGCTAGTTACTTATCTCTCCGTGTTATAACTGTTGCATGATGAATAGCATCCGGCATAATCATCCATCACCGATCCAATGCCTACGAGTCTTTTCCTACTGGTCCTTGCTACGTTACTTTGTCGCTACTGCTGTCACTGCTGCTACTGTTAATGTGTTGCTACTGTTGTTATCTTGCCGCTACTGCTGTCTGCTAGTGGTTACTTTTGCTACTGCTGCTATCATACTACTTTGCTACTGATACTTTTCTGCAGATACTAAATCTTTCAGGTGTGGTTGAATTGACAACTCAACTGCTAATACTTGAGAATATTCTTTGGCTTCCCCCTGAGTCAAATCAATAAATTTGGGTTGAATACTCTACCCTCGAAAACTGTTGCGATCCCCTATACTTGTGGGTTATCAGATCGCAGGACGGATCGTGATGAGATCCCGGGACGGATCATGATGGAATCACGGGACGGATTGCGATTTGATCGCGAAGATGTTCGACTACATCAACTACATTATATACGCTTCCGCTTAGCGATCTACAAGGGTATGTAGATGCACTCTCTCCTCTCATAGATGGTCATAACCATGGATAGATGTTGTGTGTGCGCAGGATTTTTTTTGTTTCCCATGCGTTGTTCCCAAACAGTGGCATCATGAGCTAGGTCTATGCGTAGATGACCTCTCGAGTAGAACACAAAGGAGTTTGTGGGTGTTGATATTCAGATTACTTCCCTTATTAGTCTTTTCTTTATTCGGCGGTATTGTTGGATGAAGCGTCCCGGACCAACATTACTCGTACGATTACGAGTGACCGGTTCCATCGACTAACATGCAACTTGTTGCATAAAGATGGATGGCGGGTGTCTGTTTCTTGTACCTTAGTTGAACTGGATTTGCCAGAGGTGGTCCTTGGAGAAGGTTAAAAAGCAACTTGTGTATCATCGTTGTGGTTTTGCGTAAGTAAGATGCGATCATGCTAGATACTCATAGCATCAACGTAAAACATGCAACAACAAACTAGAGGACGTCTAACTTGTTTTTGCATAGCATGTTGTGATATGATATGGCCAAAGACATGATATGATATATTTTATGTATGAGATGATCATGTTGTAGTAGTTAAATATTGACTTGCATGTTGATGCTACATCAACCGGAAAGAGCCATAGGGTTGTCTTTAATTATTTTGCGCATGGTGATGCTTTGATTTATCGCTAGTGTAGTAGCTTTACTAGTAAGAGTATAGTTGGCTCGACAACCTCGATGTCCACACAATGATGGAGTCATGATGATGGAGATCATGGTGTGGAGCCGGTGACGATGGAGATCATGCCGGTGCTTTGGTGATGGATATCAAGAAGCACAAGAACATGGTCATATCATGTCACTTATGATTTGCATGTGATGTTAATCCTTTTTATGCACCTTGTTTTTCTTAGGACAACGGTAGCACCTATAGTTCGTTCCTCCTCTTGAATAGGTTCGGTAGTGCACCGTTGTGAAAGTTCCTCGTTTCAAGACACCACGTGATGATCGGGTGTGATAAACTCTACGTTCACATACAACGGGCGTAAGACAATTTTGCACACGTGGAGCACTCGGGTTAAACTTGACGAGCCTAGCATGTACATACATGGCCTTGGAACACAAGAGACCGACAGGTCGAATATGAGTCATATTGTAGATATGATCAACATAGAGATGTTCACTATTGAAGCCAACTCAACTCACGTGATGATCGGACTTGGGTTGGTGGATTTGGATCATGTACCACTTGAATGACCAGAGGGATGTCATTTTGAGTGGGAGTTCTTAAGTAATATGATTAATTGAACTCATTATCATGAACATAGTCAAAATGTCTTTGCAAATTATGTTGTAGATGACTAGCTTGAGTTGTAGCTCCCCTGTTTTTTGATATGTTCCTAGAGAAAACTAAGTTGAAAGATGATAGTAGAAATTATGCAGACTGGGTCCGTAAACTGAGGATTCTCCTTATTGCTGCACAGAAGGCTTTTGTCCTTAATGCATTGCTCGGTGTGCTACACCCCCCCCCCCCCCCGAGCGTCGTCTGTGGATGTTCCGAACATCTGACATACACGTTTTTGATGACTACGTGATAGTTCATTACGCCATACTTTATGGCTTAGAATTGAGGTGCCCAAGACGTATTGAACGTCACAAAACATATGAGATGTTCCATGAGCTGAAATTAGGATTTCAGACTCGTGCCCGTGTTGAGAGGTATGAGACCACCGACAAGATTCTTTGCCTACAAAGGGAGAAAACCTCAATCGTTGAGCATGTGCTCAGATTGTCTAGGTGCTACAATCGCTTGAATCGATTGGGAGTTGATCTTCCAGATAAGATAGTGATTGACATACTTCTCCAAAGTCACTGCCACCAAGCTACCAAGCTTCGTGATGAACTATCACATGTCAGAGATAGAGTTGATGATCCCTGAGCTATTCGTGGTGTTTGACACCATGAAAGTAGAAAATAAAGTAGGAGCATCAATTGTTGATGGTTAGTAAAACCACTAGTTTCAAGAAAGGCAAGGGAAAGAAGGTATACTTCATGAATGGCAAACCATTTGCCGCTCTAGTAAAGAAACCCAAGGTTGAACCCAAACCCAAGACTAAGTGCTTATAATATGTAACACCCAAGACGCGATCCTATCATTAATTTGGCACGAGGGCCTCGTCAGGGATAGAAGCGCATCTCGTCGTTTCGCAAGAATGGATATCATTACAAGTACATGTACTGAAAAGATGAGATATATGGAATTGGCTTACACTCCCCACAAACTACATAAGAGTCACATCAGTACAATACATAAACATCATGAAGAAGAGCAGGGTCAGACTACGGACGAAAACAAACGAGAAAAGAAACGACGTCCATCCTTGCTATCCCAGGTTGTCGACCTGGAACCCATCCTAGATCGAAGAAGAAGAAGAAGAAGCACCTCCAAATGAACAATCAACGCGCTCGCGTCAAGTAACCTTTACCTGTACCTGCAACTGGTGTTGTAGTAATATGTGAGCCACAGGGGACTCAGCAATCTCATTTCCAAAGGTATCAAGACTAGCACAGCTTAATAGGTGAGGTATGGTTAAGTGGTGAGGCTGCAGCAACCGACTAAGCAATATATGAGGTGGCTAACTTACGAGTACAAGAATAAGAGGGGGGTGATCTACGCACAGCGGACGTGAACTAATGATGATCAAATGACTGATCCTGAACACCTACTTACGTCAAACATA
This sequence comes from Hordeum vulgare subsp. vulgare, assembly GCF_904849725.1. NCBI lineage: Eukaryota > Viridiplantae > Streptophyta > Magnoliopsida > Poales > Poaceae > Hordeum > Hordeum vulgare. The sequence goes on along the minus strand of NC_058520.1, from coordinate 537,154,369 downwards.
ACCCCACTGTGTCCTCGATCGGAGAAGGAGCTCACGAAAGACACATTCATGGTTATGCACTCAGTTGGCAAGTTTTAACCGCGGGCACGGCTTTCCGAAAGATTTAACCCTGCAGGGGTGCTCCAACTAATCCATCACATATTACCACAAGCCGCATAGAAATCCTCGATCACGAAGCTCGCGATCTCGTCGGACTCCTTAGTGGAAAACCTCAACTCTGAGATTACCCAAAGCAACATCGGAATCCCGATGCACAAGACATTTGTCGAAGGTAAAACTAATCCAACAAGGCTGCCTGGCATGTCAATGATCCCGATAGGAGCCGCGTATCTCATTCTTAGGACATGACGGATGAGCCACGCGTACGGTGTCCTGATAGAAATCACCCAAGTTGCCCTGGGTTGGCCTCGCACAATGCTCTGTTTTGGACCAGCACTGGCCCTCCCTGCATTATGTAGAATTACTCCTCAGGTTCATGACGCCCTATGCTTTCAGTATTAACAAAATTATTATGTTGGGCAAATATAGTACCAATGTTGGGCCTTGCCAAACCAGCTTTAATCTAAAACGAATTATCAAGGGGGTCCCCATAACAACCACAATCGTGTTAGGGGCGCTCAAGTATGGAACATAACACCGGTAGCCGAAACTAAGGGGGGCAAAGGTGGAACAAAACACCAGGCTAGAAAGGCCGAGCCTTCCACTTTTTACCAAGTAAATATGTGCATTAAATTATATAGCAATTAATAGGGTGATATAACAAGGAACCCATGTTATCACATGGAAACAACTACACCTGCAACTAGAAACGCTAACACATGGTTAAGCAAGCGGTAACATAGCCAAACAGTGGTTTGCTAGGTTGTGAACAGGTTGAAGGTTTTCATGGCAATGTTGAGAAGCTGATATTTAACAGGTGGTGGGCAGTGAGACATAACGATAGAAACGGTAAAACTACCATGGCAATGATAGTAATGGTATCTGGGGAAATGGTCATCTTGCCTGAGATCCCGCTTGGAAGAAGACTGATTTCGTGAAGCAGACGAACCGATATAGTCGAACGGGTCCTCACCTTTCGACACGCTTGCGGAACTCTATCGAGACGAAGCAAACCGGAAACAAGAATCAACACACGATATTCACCACACGATGCACAGCACATATGATGCATGAACAAAAGAATATAAGCAAGACATGGCATGGCAATTCACAACAATCAAACACTACACATTAAGTGAAGTTCAATATGCGACGAGTTGCATATTAACAAAGCTCCACATACGAAGTATTTAGTTCTATCCTGATTAGGTACACGGTAATAATAAATGTGGTTAAACATGGCAGAGGTGAAGCGTAACTAAACTATCTATCTAGGAATTTTAAATGAGGTCGGAAATGACATATAGCATCTCCGAGATGACCTCATATGTTAATTTACAATTCTGTCGAGATCTAAACTAACACATTTAAATATTTGTTAAACAGCAAAATAAATAATTTCACGTGATTCTATGCGTCGTTAGAATCAATTTACACATAAAGAACATCTCCAATGGAGCTACGGTTCAAAAGATACAAACACCGCAAGATATGATGGCATGAATGCAATATGTGTGCAAACGGCATCCACAACATTTCAAAACACTCAAACAGCAAGATATTATGAAACTACACGGAATTCTAAGCAAGTTTCATATAGGACACGATCAAAACGGAGCAACGGTTCAACAACTACGAGCTAAACAAGAAACCACTACAATCTGCCAAAATCAGCCACATAGCATTTTCTATACCCTCGAACAACCAACTAGACAAATCCAAAATGCTCAAACAAAGCATAAGATAATAGAGGGCAAGATGCCCTACAACATGCAACTAATAACACCTAGTATGGAAGCATGGATCACTAGTAAAAGAACTCACAAAATGGTTGCTCACACGCAGTTTCAGACTTAGTGAAAATATCAGTTTATGACAGAGCAGTTTTCGACCTGAAGGCATATTGACAACAACAAAACTATATGCTACAGGTCTCCAAATGGCATGAAAATTCACAGAATGCTAGAGAATCTTAAGTTCTACAACTAACTCCATTGCACCAACCTCAAAAGAGCTACAGATCACCACATAAAATCATGACAAGACAGCAACAAAATATAACAGATTTGAGACTTGGAAATATTTCAGCATCTCCAAATCAGCATTATTTTCTAGCAAGTTGAGAACAAGCAAACTACACCTAAACATGGATTTCTATTGCAACCAAAATTACCAGGGGCTAGTCTACACATCCAAGGGCAAATCTCTAGTTGACTACTCCTTCATATCATGCACGGATTAAATCCCATAAAATAAACAAAAGGGCAACATGGCAAAATATCACGCGCACGAACTAGCTCAAAAGCTAAAACTAAGTGCATAGTTAAATTCTATGGATTTTTCTACCCCAAAAACATATATAACATGTGGGGTTGCAAAACAAAAATAACGCCACACGAATATGCGAGAATATGTTCTAAACATGAGATAGCAAACTAGCTACGTAATCCTACATGCAAAAATACAAACAACTACTCTAAAATACATGGCAAAAGGTCCCTAAAAATATGAGCATTTCATCTACGGGATTTGAGCTATCCCAACACGCACGAAAATTAATACGGGACAACTAACATAATAGGACAGCACGCAAATCTTGGCATATGGCAAGTTAAACTACTCCAAACATGCATGCAAGTTGCAAAATAATAATCTACGCAGAAAACTAATCAAGGTTCATATATAACTCGCCGCGATCCGACACGCGGTTAATTAACTATGGTCGTTTGAAATATCTATATATTTCCTGAAAACACTAAATCGCAGATTACTCTAAATAATCACACGGGCCGAACCTAAAGCAATTGGACCTACACGGGTAGTGCAATATGGCTATCTCGCGCCATGAGCGAGGGATAGCGCTGCGGAGGGGGGTTCTCACCTTGGGCCTTGGAGAGGAGGCGCTCGGGAGCAGGCCGAGGCAACCGGAGGCGAGGGCGCGGCCCACCTGCGAGCTGGGGCAGCCCACGCGGTACCGACGGCTTGGGCGCTGGCACGTGGGGCTGGGCGAGGCCCACCTGCGAGCTCTGGTGATGGCACGGCCCACGGGGTGTTGCGGCTCGGTCAACGGGGCAGCGATGGGATCTGGATCCAGATCGGGAGAGGCCTCGACGACGACTTGGGGCGGCGTGACGCAGGGCTGGAGAGGAGCTGTCACTCGGGGGGAAGGCTGGCGCTCGGTCTGGTGGCGACAGGAGGGCACAGTGACCATGGGAGGCGCGGCGCTGGAGGCGGCAGACCCAGCGCGGGGCGGCTACCGCGTCGAGGACGCCGGGATCCGATGGGAGGCGCTCGAGAGAAGAGGAGGAGGGAGACGGCCGCGGGCATGGGGCGATCGGGGCTCGGGCAGGCCCCGTATGGGCTCTGACAGGCCCGGCGGCTGGTGGAGGAGAGAGAGTAGGTGGGATGCTAGGGTTTGCACGGAAAACGAGGGGGAGAGAGAGTGGCTGCCTGAAATGGCATGGGGTCTATTTATAACAATGGGGGGGCTAGGTTTAGCAAAATCTCACCCCGGTTCCAACCGTGCGATCGGAATCAAACGATCTCGAACGCGGGATGGGCTAAGTGGCCGTGTAGAGTAGGTTAGCCGAAGATGACACGGAAAACGGGCACCCGACAACTATTTTTAAAACACCGACAAACGTTCGACGATAGACCGAATACGGTGCCGCTACGGTCGACCGTTCAGGTACGGGACGGACTCCGATTGCAACGAAATTTGACACGTGGCCTACTGATACGTCTCCGTCGTATATACTTTTCCGAACTCTTTTGCCCTAGTTTTGGACTCTAATTTGCATGATTTGAATGGAACTAACCCGGATTGACGTTGTTTTCAGCAGAATTACCATGGTGTTGTTTTTGTGCAGAAATAAAAGTTCTCGGATTGTCCTAAAAATTTACGGAGAATTTTTCTCGAATAAAAGAAAAATACCTGCGCAAAGATCCACCGGAGGGGGCGTGCCAGTGGGCCACAAGCCCTTGGGCCGCGGCCACCCCCCTAGGCCGCGCCGTGAGGGCTTGTGGGGCCCACGTGGCACCACCGCCCCCAAACGCAGCTCTATATCTTCCGTCTCGCCCGGAAAAAAATCAGAGAGAAGGTTTCATCGCGTTTTACGATACGGAGGCGCCGCCACCTCCAGTTCTTCATCTGGAGGGCAGATCTGGAGTCCGTTCGGGGCTCCGGAGAGGGAAAATCGTCGCCATCGTCATCATCAACCTTCCTCCATCGACAACTCCATGATGCTCTTCATCGTTCGTGAGTAATCTCATCGTAGGCTTGCTGGACGGTGATGAGTTGGATGATATCTATCATGTAATCGAGTTAGTTTTGACGGGGATTGATCCCTAGTATCCACTATGTTCTGAGATTGATGTTTCTACTACTTCGCTATGCTTAATGCTTGTCACTGGGCCCGAGTGCCATGATTTCAGATCTGAACCTATTATGTTGTCGCCAATATATGTGTGTTTTAGATCCTATCTTGCAAGTTGTAGTCACCTACTATGTGTTATGACCCGGCAACCCTGGAGTGATAATAGTCGGAACCACTCCCGGAGATGACCATAGTATGAGGAGTTCATGTATTCACCGCGTGTTAATGCGTTGGCCTGGATCTTTATTAAAAGGAGAACCTTAATATCTCGTAGTTTCCATTAGGACCCCGCTGCCACGGGAGGGATGGCCAATAGATGTCATGCAAGTTCTTTTCCCTAAGCACGTATGACTACATACGGAATACATGCCTACATTAGATTGACGAACGGGAGCTAGTTACATATCTCTCTGTGTTATAGCTGTTACATGATGAATCACATCTGTCATAATCATCCATCACCGATCCACTGCCTACGAGTCTTTTACTACAGGTCCCCGCTACGTTACTTTGTCTAGGCTTGTCCCTTGCTACAAAAGGTATTGGGCCACTTTGCTACCACTGTTGCTACTGTTGTTACTCTGTTGATGCTGCTACTGTTGTTCCTTGCTACTTCTCTGTTACTTGTTGCAAGATCATTTTCCGACACTGTTGTCGGGGGAGAATAATTACTCACCCACGTGCAACTTACTGTCGCAATTGATACAACAGTTAGGAATAGTCTGCCGTCAACAGATCGTTTCTGACACCGTTGCTATCATACTACTTTGCTACTGATACTTTGCTTGCAGACACTAATCTTTCAGGTGTGGTTGAATCTGAGAAACTCAGCTGCTAATACTTGAGAATATTCTTTCGCTTCCCCTTTGGCGAACCAACAAATTTGGGTTGAATACTCTACCCTCAAAAACTGTTGCGATCCCCTATACTTGTGGGTTATCAAGACCTTTTTTTGGCGCTATTTCCGTGGAAGCACAACTATATTCTCTGAGTCACTTGGGATTGACGTCTGCTGATCACTATGAGGAATCTGAAAGATCCAAGAACTCAAATCTTGCCTTCCACTACGAGCACAGGTAAGGAGCTGCCATCTAGCTCTGCACTTGATTCACCTTCAGTTATGAGTAAGTTTGCACATCACCTCCTGCTAGAAATCTTGATATGTCGCATGTGCTTGATGATGCTACTTCTGCTGCCCATGATGCTTATGATGATGCTATGCTTGATACTATGCGTGATGATGCTATGCTTGATACTATGCCTGATGATGCTATGCTTGATACTATGCCTGATGATGTTATGCTTGATACTATGCCTGGTACTGCTTTGCCACTAGGTGCCCTTGATGCACATATTGCTAGAGTTGCTTCTAGATGTGATGATACTTCTGAAACTGCTGATACTATTGAAGTAGAACCTGTTGAATTGCCTCTTATGCCTGATATGCGCTATGTTATGGAGGGAGAGATAGCTGATGATTTTCTTGCGTGTAAGGATAGCTATGAAATATGACCCGAAGTTTTCCACTTCGCCTATCTTTGTGACCGATAAGGATTATGAATTCTCTGTCGACCCTGAGTTAATCACTCTAGTCGAATCGGATGCTTTTCACGGTTATGAGTCTGAAATGGTTGTAGCCCATCTTACCAAACTGCACGATATAGCCACCCTATTCATTAGTGAGGAAAAGATCCGCCACTACTATATGCTCAAGCTCAAGAAGAGAGTCTCCCACAAGCTTGGGGGAGGCTTATCCAGCTACTGAATGCTTTGCCTGATCACGCTCTTGAGAAGAACGAAATACTTGATATCTTCTATAATGGACTTACCGATGCTTCTAAAGACCACCTAGATAGTTGTGTCGGTAGTGCTTATAGGGAACGAACCGTATAAAAAGCAGAGATTCTACTGAATAACATCTTGTGCAATGAGAATGCTTGGACTATTCCCGAACCACCTCCTAAGCCAACTCTGAAGAAAAGAGGTATTCTATTCCTCAGTCCTAAAGATATGCAAGAAGCCAAGAAATCTATGCGAGAGAAAGGCATTAAATCCGAAGATGTCAAAAATCTACCACCTATCGAAGAGATCCATGGTCTCGATAACCCGATACAGGTAGTAGAAGTAAATTCTCTGCGTAGGTTTGATGAGAGTGATATTCCTTTCGATAAACCTGCTAGCCTATGCATGGATGAATTTGATAACTTCGTTGCCAAACAACAGAGTTTCAACGATTATGTTAGTAGACAATTGGAAAAGAATGCTCGTATGCTTAGTCATTTAAGTGCTTGTGTGGACAGAAATGTCAATGATCTTAAACTTCTGAGTAAACATGCCTCTATGGTTACTACTCAGGTAGAACAAGTACTTAAAGCTCGGAATGACTTGTGATACGTCTCCAACGTATCTATAATTTTTGATGGTTTCATGATATTATCTTGTCAAACTTTGGATGCTTTGCATGCCTTTTATATATGTTTTGGGACTAACTTATTAACTTAGTGCCAAGTGTGAGTTCCTGTTTTTTCCATGTTTTTGACCCCTTTCAGATCAGAGTTTGAAACGGAGCCCAAACGGAAGAAAATCCCCGAAAAGATTTTTTCTGGAACGGAAGAAGATTGGGAAGCTTGGGAGCCAAGGCACGGGAGCTCCAGGGGCCCCACAAGCCCCCACCCCGCGGCCAAGGGGGCGCGCCATCCAGGCTTGTGGGCCCCCGGACGCCCTTTGCCCTAGGTCTTTCGCCTATATATTCCCATAAATTCCAGAAAAAATCAGGAGATCATCGAAAGTACTTTTCCGCCGCCGCAAGCTTCTGTCTCCGCAAGATCCCATGTGGGGCACGTTCTGGTGCCCTGCCGGAGGGGGATTCAGACACGGAGGGCTTCTACATCAATACCATGACCTCTCCGATGATGCGTGAGTAGTTCACCATAGGCCTATGGGTCCATAGTTAGTAACTAGATGGCTTCTTGTCTCTCTTGGATCTTCAATACAAAGTTCTCCATGATCCTCATGGAGATCTATCCGATGTACTCCCTCCGGTCCTTTTCAGTCTGCATATTAGCTTTGTCCGAAGTCAAAGTATCTCTACTTTGACCAAATTTATAGAAACATATATCAACATTCACAATGTCAAATTAATATTGTTAGATTCATTACGAAATGTAGTTTCGTGAAATGTGTATTCGGTATTGTAGATGTTGATATTTTTTAATATATATTTGGTCAAACTTTGTAAAGTTTGACTTGATACAATTCTAATATGCGGAGTAAAAAGGACCGGAGGGAGTAATCTTGTTTTGCGGTGTGTTTGTCGAGATCCGATGAATTGTGGATTTATGATCAGATTATCTATGTATCTTATTTTAGTTTATTCTGATCTTTCTTATGCATGATTTCATGTCCTTGTAATTCTCTTCGAGTTGTGGGTTTTGTTTGGCCAACTAGATCTATGATTCTTGCATTGGGAGAAGTGCTTGGTTTTGGGTCCATACGGTGCGGTGACCTCATCCAGTGAAAGAAGGGGTAGCGAGGCACGCATCGTGTTGTTGCCATCAAGGGTAAAAAGATGGGGTTTTCATCATTGGTTTGAGATTATCCCTCTACATCATGTCATCTTGCTTAAAGCGTTACTCTGTTCGTCATGAACTCAGTACAATAGATGCATGCTGGATAGCGGTCGATGTGTGGAGTAATAGTAGTAGATGCAGAAAGTATCGGTCTACTTGTCTCGGACGTGATGCCTATATGCATGATCATTTCCTTAGATATCGTCATGACTTTGCGCGGTTCTATCAATTGCTCGACAGTAATTTGTTCACCCACCGTGATACTTGCTATTTTGAGAGAAGCCTCTAGTGAACACTATGGCCCCCAGGGTCTACTCCACACCATATTTTCAGCCTTACACTTTTTACTTTGTTGCACTTTCCGCCTTCAGATCTCACTTTGCAAACAATCTTGAAGGGATTGACTACCCCTTTGAAGCGTTGGGTGCAAGCTTGTTTGTGTTTGCGCAAGTACTCTGGACTTGATGAGACCCTCCTTCTGGATCGATACCTTGGTTCTCAAACTGAGGGAAATACTTACTGCTCCTGTGCTGCATCACCCTTTCCTCTTCAAGGGAAAAAACAACGCAAGCCCAGCCTCTGTCAACGTGTCAATTTCTGGCGCTGTTGTGTGTGGGATAGCAACTTGCTCAATGAGTTGAATGACAATTCTGTCAGAGCCCTCACTAGAGGCGGTAGAATGACCCAGGAACCTTTGTATCCTAAGGGCCATCCGAAGAGAGTTGAACAAGATTCTCAAGGAGTTAGCACTGATGCACCTAGTCATCCTAGAAAGAAGAAGAAAGATGAAAGGAACCTGCACGCTAGCAACCCTGTTGCTGCTACACCTGAGAGTCCAAACGATGTCTTTGTCTCTGATGCTGAAACACAATCTGGTGATGAACATGAGCCTAATGATAATATCAATACTAATGTTCATGAAGACGCTCAACCTAGCAATGATAAGGATGTGGAGATTGAACCTAGTGTTGATGTTGACAACCCACAGCCTAAGAATCAAAGATACGATAAGAATGACTTCGATGCTAGGAAGCATGGTAAAGAAAGGGAACCATGGGTTCAGAAACCCATGCCCTTTCCTCCCAAACCATCGAAGAAAAAGGATGATGAGGATTTTGAGCGATTCGTTGAAATGATTGGACTTGTCTTTCTGCAAATGCGTTTGACGGATATGCTCAGGATGTCTCTGTATGCTAAGTACATGAAACATATTGTGACTAATAAGAGGAGGATACCTGAGATTGAGATTTCCACCATGCTCGCTAATTATGCCTTCAAGGGTGGAACTCCTAAGAAACTAGGTGATCCCGGTGTGCCCACTATACCTTGCTCCATTAAAGGCAACTACGTTAGAACTGCATTATGCGATCTTGGAGCCGGTGTTAGTGTTATGCCTCTCTCTCTCTTTATCATATACTTGAACTAGATAAGTTGACACCCACTAAAATCTCTCTGCAAATGGCCGACAAATCAACTGCTTTCCCTATCGGCATTTGCGAGGATGTGCTTGTTGTGGTTTCTAACACCACTATCTTAACAGACTTTGTTATCTTGGATATTCCTGAGGACGATGCCATGGCGGTCATCCTTGGAAGACCATTTTTAAACACTGCAGGGGTTGTTTTAGATTGCAACAAAGGCAATGTCACTTTCCATGTCAACGGTAATGAGCATACGGTGCACTTTCCGAAGAAACAATATCGAGTACATTGCATCAATGCAATCGAAAAAACGTCATCGATTCTTATTGGGAGCTTTGAATGCCCTATTCCTCGTGTCAAGATGAAGTGTGACTTGGTTGTTGGGGAGATACACATCCCCATTGAGGTGACCTAGTGACTATTTGAAAATTCTCCATTCTCTTTTGCGATTCGAGAAAGTCTTGTCGAGGGGATTTGATCAACCCCATTGACGGATTTCTTTCGATGACCATGAGATGGATGAATCGAGGAGTCACAAACCTCTGTTCCAAGCTTTCACTTTAGGTTGCTTAGAAGAAAAATGATAGGTTTAGTCTAGTTTTCCCTGTTTTCTGTTTTCGCGACCGGTAGAAAAGTACCCTGGAAATAAAAGTTCTCCGAACGTCCTGAAAATCCACTATGATTTTTTCTGGAATTTTTTAAAAATTCTGAGACAAAGAGTTTGTCTGGGGGCCACACCAGTGGGCCACAAGCCCTAGGGGCGCGGGCACCCCCCCTAGCCGCGCCACCCAGGTTTGTGGTGCCCACAGGCACCCCCTCCACTCATTCTTGCTCTCATCTGGTTCTCCTACCTCCAGAAAAAATCGTTTCGCAACTCAAACCCGTGTTCTTGCTCCTCTTGCTGGGATTTTCGATCTCTTTGCTCAAATCACCATTCTCCGAACTGTTTTGGGGAAATTACTCCTTGGTAAGTGACTCCTCCATTGGTCCAATTAGTTTTTGCTCTAGTGCCTTATACTCCGCGTATTTTTGCTGCCTTGGTGACCATTTTCTTGAGCTTTGCATGCTAATTCTGGCTGGTCCCAAGTAGTTTTGATGTGTAATATGGCCTCTAGGCACTCGTTGGAGTAGTTTCTACAAGTTTAGTTGAACCTTGTTCACTTTTCTTTTGGGTCACTAAATTTCTTAGAAAAGGAAGATGTTCAGGAGAAACTTTCATGGTGGTTCCTCAAGCAAGAGAGGTCCCCGTCTTGCTATTCGGGAGCCTGATCCTTACTAACCAAGGGACGCGTAGGTACAACCATGTGAATGGCCTTCTGATGAATTTATGATTGAGGCAGGTTTCAAAGATGAGTTTGATGCACTTGTTCACAACGTCGGACTCGAAGAATTCATCTCCGATAAATGTGAACAGTATGTTGCTCTCACTGCCTCTTTTGTTCGTAGATTCAAATTTTCAGCTGGCCGTGAGCCATCGCTACTGTTTGATCTCTATGATAAATCGTATACCATGGATTTAGAGGATTTCAATAGAATTTGCAAAATACCTATTTGGGGTAGCCTCAATGATCCTCCTAAATCTTCGGTTAGAGATTTTTTCTCTAGTATTACGGTTGGAGAAACTAGAGACATTACGCAAGCTACCATGGGGAGTATTCATTTTCCTGCCTTGCATTATTTTGCCCTCTTCATAGGCAGATGCATGAATGGCAAGATTGAGCATTGTCACCTCTGCGCACCCGACCTTAGTATCCTTAAGAGCGCAATGACGGGTGACAAAAGCTTCAACATGGGAGCTATTATAGCAAGGAGGCTGAATAAGAATGCTATTGAAGGGGATTTCTTTGGTGGGATCTATGCCACTCGCGTAGCAAATTTTCTTGGAGTACCCATCCGCGAAGGAGATCCCCCACTCCATACAGCTTTCCTTGACCGCGTCGCTTTGACACGCTACCAGTTCCTTGACAGGGATGACGAATCCCTCCTATACCGTTCGATATTTAACCGGCAGTGTGTTTTCCATATTACACTTCCTGCTCCTGCCTTCTTTGACTTTCAGGTAAAACGGAGATATTACATAACCAGAGCAGAGGCAGAGGAGTATGAGAGGGAGTCAAAGGCTGCTCGTCTCCGTGAGGCAGCTATTCAGGCAGTGGCTGCAGCGCTCCCGTATAACCCCCATTATGATTTTGGGTTTCGCTAGGACCATCCTTGGGAGTAGACCAACTTAGGCCAAAAGCCTAAGCTTGGGGGAGTACGTGTTCTCACCGACTTTACATTCTTGCTTATGCTTTCACTTTGTTAGCCGGTGTTCACACTTTGCCACTGTATCATCCATGCTAGTTTATTTTCTTTTTCTCGTTTTCTATTCGTGTGTCTGTCTAGTTTGAGAAAAACCAAAAAGATTTTATTTACTTCTTTTGCTTGTTGGGAGCTTTCCCGTGTAGATAGTTTTCTTTTTCCTTGGGTCAAGGTAGAAGACCATGTTTACAATTTTTAGTGGCTCTCGCATGCATACCTGTTTAGCTTTCTAGAGCCATATTACTTTGTCTTCTCCTTTGTGTTTGTCTGCAGATTCTAGCGTAGTCCAATGCACGAGCACTCTTATTATTGTTCACATAGTTCGGTCGTGCAAGTGAAAGGCAATAATGACGATATATGATGAAGTGACTAAGCCTGGAAAAGCTGGTATGAACTCGATCTATTTTGTTTTTGTAAATATGACCGGCTCATTATGCCTGATTCAGCTTTGTTGTGAGAGAAACATGTTTGCAATGATAACTTAGAGATCATAGTTGCTTATGCCATGCTTACTTAGCTAGGAGCTTATAATGGTTTGTCTTGGATGCCCACATGAATGTTGAGATGACTATGATGTAGTATGATAGGATGGTATCCTCCTTTGAATGTTTCAAGTGGCTTGACTTGGCGCATGTTCACGCATGTAGTTGAAACAAAATCAACATAGCCTCTATGATATTCATGTTCATGGTGATTTATGTCCTACTCATGCTTGCACTCAATGTTAGTTAATCTCAATGCATTTTGATGACTGTTGTCGCTCTCTAGTTGGTCGCTTCCCAGTCTTTTGCTAGCCTTCACTTGTACTAAGCGGGAATACTGCTTGTGCATCCACTTCCATAAACCCAAAGTTGTGCCATATGAGTCCACCATACGTACCTATGTGTGGTGTGTACCTGCCGTTCCAAGTAAATTTGCATGTGCCACTCTCTAAACCTTCAAGAAATAATATGTTCTACATGCCCGAACCGCTCATGTGGTGACAGGGGGCTATTAGTATCTTCCATGCTAGGCGTGTTATCCTCGATATGTGTTTATTCACTATCATTCACGAGAAAGGGACCGGTAATTGGAATTCCTAGTTCCATGCTCAAATCGAAAAGATAATTGCAAACAAAACTCCCCCAGGATTGATGTTGGTATGGACGGTACCCGAGGATTCGGCTAGCCGTGGAGTGTGATTGATTGGTGGTGGGGGAGTCAAAACATTACTTTTCTCTTTGAGAACCGCCTATAGCATGTGTAGTGTGGAATATGTTGAGAACTCTTAGTCATTACGTTGACAATGAAAGCATGACACCCAAAATTATTATCTCTGTTTTCAAAGCTTGAGCTCTGGCACCTGTGCAAATGAATGCTTCCCTCTACGAAGGGCATGTTGCTACTGTGACAACAGACCTTCCCTGGCAACGGCGCTAGGAATCCTGCTGCTATGGCTACGCCTATAGGGACTTCCTTGGCAAATATGCAAAGGATTTCCCAGCGGCCTTGGAGCCTTGCAGTTGTGTTCCCCTGAAGAGGAAAGGGTGATGTAGCATAGCGGCGGTAAGTATTTCCCTCAGTTTCAGAACCAAGGTATCAATCCAGTAGGAGGAGCGTTCAAGTCACAAGTACCTGCACAAACACAAAGAGCTTGCACCCAACGCTATGAAGGGGTTGTCAATCCCTTATAGATTGTTTGAAAAGTGAGAACTGAAAGCAAAAAGTAAACAAAGCAAAGTAAAAGTGAAAGTGGAAACGATAGTTGTGAATAGACCCGGGGGCCGTAGTGTTCACTAGTGGCTTCTCTCATGAAAGCAAGTAGACGGTGGGTGAACGAATTACTGTCGAGCAATTGATAGAACCGCGCAAAGTCGTGACGTTATATATGGCAATGATTATATCTATAGGCATCACGTCCAAAACAAGTAGACCGATACTTTCTGCTATTACTCCACACGTCGACCGCTATCCAGCATGCATCTAGTGTATTAAGTTCAAAAGAACAGAGTAACGCCTTAAGCAAGATGACATGATGTAGATGGACAATTTCAAATCTATGATGAAAGCCCATCTTGTTACCCTTGATGGCAACAACACGATGCGTGCCTTGTTGCCCCTTCTGTCATTGGGAAAGCTCACCACACGGTATGAACCCAAAACCAAGCACTTCTCCCATTGCAAGAATCATAGATCTAGTTGGCCAAACAAAACCCAAGACTCGGAGAGACTTACAAGGATATCAAATCATGCATATAAAAAATCAGCAAAGACTCAAATAAAATTCATAGATAATCTGATCACAAATCCAAAATTCATCGGATCTTGACAAACACACCGCCAAAGAGGATTACATCGGATAGATCTCCATGAAGATCATGGAGAACTTTGTATTGAAGATCCAAGAGAGAGAAGAAGCCATCTAGCTACTAACTACAGGCCCGTAGGTCTAAAGTGGACTACTCACGAGTCATTGCAGAGGCGATGATGTTGATGTAGAAGCCCTCCACCTCCAAAGTCCCCTCCGGCTGAAGTTCTAGTTATGAGTTAGAAATAGGTGCAACAACAAGATCAAACAGAGTTTGTCAAAGCTTTTCTTTCTCTCTCAGTTTATCAACTGAGTTGCTTGAGGACAAGCAAGGTTTTAAGCTTGGGGGAGTTGATACGTCTCCATCGTATCTACTTTTCCAAACTCTTTTGCCCTTGTTTTGGACTCTAATTTGCATGATTTGAATGGAACTAACCCGGACTGACGATGTTTTCAGCAGAATTGTCATGGTGTTGTTTTTGTGCAGAAATAAAGTTCTCAGAATGTCCTGAAAATTTACAGAGAATTTTTCTGGAATAAAAGAAAAATACCTGCGCAAAGATCCACCGGAGGGGGCGTGCGACTAGGCCGCGGCCACCCCCTAGGCCGCGCCGTGAGGACTTGTGGGGCCCACGTGGCACCACCGCCCCCAAACTTAGCTCTATATCTTCCGTCTCGCCTGGAAAAAAATCAGAGAGAAGGTTTCATCGTGTTTTACGATACGGAGGCGCCGCCACCTCCTGTTCTTCATCTGGAGGGCAGATCTAGAGTCCGTTCGGGGCTACGGAGAGGGGAAATCGTCGCCATCGTCGTCATCAACCTTCCTCCATCGACAACTCCATGATTCTCTTCATCGTTCGTGAGTAATCTCATCGTAGGCTTGTTGGACGGTGATGAGTTGGATGAGATCTATCATGTAATCGAGTTAGTTTTTGACGGGGATTGATCCCTAGTATCCACTATGTTATAGATTGATGTTGCTACTACTTGGCTATGCTTAATGCTTGTCACTAGGGCCCGAGTGCCATGATTTCAGATCTGAACCTATTATGTTGTCGCCAATATATGTGTGTTTTAGATCCTATCTTGCAAGTTATAGTCACCTACTATGTGTTATGACTCGGCAACCCCGGAGTGACAATAGCCGGAACCACTCCCGGAGATGAACATAGTATGAGGAGTTCATGTATTCACCGCGTGTTAATGCATTGGTCTGGTTCTTTATTAAAAGGAGAACCTTAATATCATGTAGTTTCCATTAGGAACCCGCTGCCACGGGATGGATGGACAATAGATGTCATGCATGTTCTTTTCCCTAAGCACGTATGACTACATATGGAATACATGCCTACATTAGATTGACGAACGGGAGCTAGTTACATATCTCTCCGTGTTATAGCTGTTACATGATGAACCACATATGTCACACTCATCCATCACCGATCCACTGCCTACGAGTCTTTTACTACTGGTACTTGCTACGTTACTTTGTCTAGGCTTGTCCCTTGCTACAAAAGGGATTGGGCCACTTTGCTGCTGCTGTTGTTACTCTGTTGCTACTGTTGTTACTCTGTTACTGCTGCTACTGCTGTTCCTTGCTACTTTGCTGTTACTTGTTGCAAGATCTTTTCCGACACTGTTGTCGGGGAAGAATAGTTACTCACCCACGTGCAACCTACTGGCGCCATTGATACAACAGTTAGGAATAGTCTGCCATCAACAGTGCTGTTTCTGACACCGTTGCTATCGTACTACTTTGCTAGTGATACTTTGCTTGCAGTCACTAATCTTTCAGGTGTGGTTGAATCTGACAAACTCAGCTGCTAATACTTGAGAATATTCTTTCGCTTCCCCTTTGGCGAACCAACAAATTTGGGTTGAATACTCTACCCTCGAAAACTGTTGCGATCCCCTATACTTGTTAGTTATCACCTACCTATAACTAAATAAGACCGGACGCCAAGTTCCAACCCAATCAGAGAAAGTTTTATACACACTTTTAAAAACAGGGTTTTAACGATGTCGTTAAACAAATTCTGTCCAGATTTGGACTAACTCATTTAATTAGTTGTTAAACAGCAAAACAAATAGGTTCACGTGATTCTACGCATCGTTACAAGCAATTTACACATAGAGAACATCTCCAACGGAGCTACGGTTCAAAAGATACAAGCACCGCAAGATATGATGGCATGAATGCAACATGTGTGCAACGATGGTCACAAGCATTTCAAAACATACAACCAGAAAGAGAAAATGAAACTACACAAGATTCTAAGCAAGTTTCATATAGGGCACAATCAAATCGGAGCTACGGTTCAACAACTACGAGTAAAACAAGAAATCACTACAATCTGCCAAAATCAGCCACATAGCATTTTCTACACCCCACAACTACGAGCTACTCAACTCCAATATGCTCAAGCAAGACATGACACGACAGAGGGCAAGAAACACTACAACAAACAACTAATAACAACTAGCATGGAAGCATGGATCACTAGGAAAAGAAGTCACAAAATGGCTTCTCACACACAGTTTCAGACTTAGTGAAAATAGCAGTTTATGAAGCTGCAGTTTTCGATCTGAAGGCATATTGACAGCGGCAAAACCATAAGCTACATGACTCCAAATGGCATGAAAATTTACATCATGCTAGAGAATCTCAAAGTCTACAACTAACTCCATTGGACCAACCTCAAAAGAGCTACAGATCACAAGATAGAAGCAAGACAAGACAACAACAAAATATAACAGATCTCAGACTTAGAAATATTTCAGCATCTCTAAAACATCACTATTCCTAGCAAGTAAAGAACTACCAAACCACACCTAAACATGGATTTCTATTGCAACCAAAAATACCAGGGGCTAGAGTAAACATCAAAGAACAACTCCCTAGTTGACAACTTGATCATAGCACGCACGGAATAAAACCTACAAAATAGACAAGAGGGCAACATGGCAAAATATCGCGCGAACCAACTTACTCAAAAGCTAAAACTAAATGCACAGAAAATTCCTATGGATTTTTCTACCCCGAAAACATATAAAACATGTGAGGTTGCACAAAAATAATATCACCGCACGTAAATGCGGGATAATGTCCTAAACACGGGAAATAACCTAGCGGCAAATCCCTACGCGCAAAAATACCAATGACTACTCTAAAATACATGGAAAAGGGGTTCCTAAAACATGAACATTTCTACTACGGCATTCGAGCAATCCGGACACGCACGAGAAAATAACACGGGGCCAAAACATAATAGACAGCACACGTTTCTAGGCATTCGGCATGCTAAACTACGTCAAACAATTATGCAAGTTGCAAAAATGTAATCTACGCGCAAAACTACGTCGTGATCCGACTCACGGATTAAAAGATATGGGCATTTATACATTCGTCTATTTTCTGAAATTTAATTAAATTCCGAAAATAACCTAAAAAGAAAAATAACTACCGGGCCTAAACTAATTACTAATGGGCTACAGGGGCATGGGCGCACCTTAGCTAACACGTCGCCTATGCGTAAAAGAAAATAGAGGGCCGGGGGGAGCTGCTCACCTCAGTGGGCCTCGGCCTGGTCGGAGTTGGTGGAGAATGGGCCGAAGGGCGAGGGAGGTGCTGGCGAGGCAGGTCGTGCGCCTGG
This sequence comes from Hordeum vulgare subsp. vulgare, assembly GCF_904849725.1. NCBI lineage: Eukaryota > Viridiplantae > Streptophyta > Magnoliopsida > Poales > Poaceae > Hordeum > Hordeum vulgare. The sequence goes on along the minus strand of NC_058520.1, from coordinate 537,136,663 downwards.
GCGTGGGACGCGCTACGGCCACCGGACTGGGCCTGCTGCGGGCCCAGACGAGGGGGGTTGGTGGCGCTGGTCGTCTCCCCCTGGGAGCGAGGCCGAGAGGCCATGGCGGCGGCGGCTGTGCTTGGCGGCGGGCGACTTCGGCCAGGGAGACGAGTAGGGGGGAAGGCGGATCCGCGACGTGGATCGCCGGATTCGTCCATTCCCGGTGGCGGTCGGAGCACAAGGCGGCCGGCGCGAGCTCACGGCTGCAGGGTTCGACCGGCGGGAGGTCGGGCTGAGGCGACAAAGGCGCGGAGGAGGGCTTGCACATGACCTCCGGCGAGGATGGTCGGTCGGGCTGGCCGGCGGCGGATGCACGCAAGGAGATGGCGGCGGCGAGAGGCTCCTAGCGAGGAGCTCCGGCGAGGGGCTGGTGGCTCGGGCTGCAAAGGAGCTTCGGGCAGGAGCTCGGGAGCCACAACGAGGCGGCGGCGGCTCGGGCCCCGGGCGGGCCTGCGATGGGCTCGGTGGGCCCGCGGTGGCTGGCAGAGGAGAGAGAGGCTACAGGAGAGACTAGGGTTAAGGGCTAGGTGGGCGCGGTTCCCGAGGTGGAAGGAGGGGTTGTCTACAAAATGCACACGGTCTATTTATAGACAAATGGGGACTAGGTTTAGCAAAATTCCGCCCCGGTTTCAACCGCACGGTCGGATTCGAATAATTTCGAACACGGGACGGACTAAATGGCCGTGTAGTGTAGATATCCGGAGACGAGTGGGAAAACGGGCGGCCCGGGAACGTATTTAAAACACCGACAACCATCTGACGGTAGACCGAATACGGTGCCGCTACGGACGACCGTTCGGGTACCAGACGGACTCCGATTATGACGAAATTCGACAGGCGGCCTAGCTATATTAAAATAAGACTGCACGTCAAATCTCAACCCAATCAGAGAAAGTTTTATGCACACTTTTAAAAACAAGGATTTGACGATATCGCGGGCGCGTGCGTGTGTGGTCGGGCTCAGAACGGACAACGATGAGAACTGGCAACTAACAACGGATGCAACTTTACAAAACTGGCGACAACGGGGTGCCGATGCAATGCTGATGATGCGCATGATGCAATGATGATGCGACAAAAGAAAAATAGACACACGACGAAAACGGAATAAAGGGGGAATCTTCTCGAACGTCGGCATCGGGCTGTCACACACCGGTAAGAATTGGATTGAGTGGGAAAATAATAAGAATGAATGGAGATACCTGAGAACGAAGAGATCATGAGCCACGTGAGAGAAAAACTTGAACAAGGCACTGGAATAAATGAGAGACGAACGAAGAGACAACAATTGAGGATGAAAGCTGAAAGCTGAGAACGGAGAATCTTCTGAAATGATGGCCTTCGGAGGATCGAGAATGAAAACAACTCAGCAAAGCACCGAATAGCAAGAAAGGGATTACTCATGATTGGAACAATCCAAGAAGATGCCACAAGGCTGAAATGATGAATCTTCAAGAGAATGAACCAAGATTTGAGAGAAACACTCCTTCGGTCTTCCAAGCTGAAAAAATGATGGGGAGAACACCACCAAGAATTAATGAGACACTCTGGAATAAGAACAAGGAAAAGTTGAGCCAATGATGAAAATTAATTCGACTAGATCTTGGAGAAGGGATATGACTCATGGAAATCATTCTTATGACATATTTGAAAAGAATTAGAGCTCTCCGGAAAACATTACAAGAGTCAGATAAGATCCTGGGAAAAACCTGTGGGTTATGGTCCCACTCAACATAAACCACCGTTGAAACAATTGCTAACAAAGAAAGATATTGCACCGGTACCAATGAAAACTAGATGAAGTTGAGAACCTCGAAATAATTGAAAGAATTGAAAACCAGAAACTTCTGAGATATCTTCAACACTCCAGCTAGAACAGAGATGGAATAAACAAGTGAGGCTTGAATAAGAATTTCCAACATGGGAAAGAACTTAAAGGATGAAAAGGATATGATGAACACGGATAACTGAATTGAATTCACCGGAAAATATATCAAGATTGAATAAAGATGAACATGAAGCTCCTGAGAATCTTCACAAGGACTCACCGGATAAGAGAGAAAAGAAAAAGATAGCGGAAGCTATAGTGAAATGAAATACACTTGGATGATAATGAATCACTGAAGAAAAAGGACGGGAGGGCGGGGAAAAAACAAAGACAACTTGGGATGGATGAGAAAACTCCGGAAAGAAATGAGAGAATGATCTTGCAAAATTGGAGAGGATTGAATTCACTGAAGAGAAACACACCGGGTGGAAAAGAATTAACATGACGACTCTGGTTGACAAGAATTGATAAGACAATTGATTGAGCAAAAGAATTAGCACTCTCATGAAAATATGAGAAGACCTCTGGGAAAGATGTGAATTCACCACTTGACATCGAAGCAACTTGAATTACCATATTCCAACAAAACAAGGATGAGGCTTACAAAACAAGCCAGAACAAACTCATGAGAGAGATTTCGTCCGATATTTTCATGGACAAGATCGCATGGGCTCGAACCTTACAGTAGCCATCCTGTGCAAGCATTGCACACGACATACGAAGCGTACCCGAGTCGTAGCAAGCTACAAGGACTCTTCAAGACACAACGAGAACCGTTGTAAGTCGACCGTGAACAAACGAAACCACTAGATGTCGAACCCCAACCTAACATCATGCATTTTTGGAAGATTGTCCTATAAGTAACTACTTGAATTCCCACCTAAGAACTCCCGAAATTTCTGGTCATGCAATCTGGTCCACGGATACAAGGAGTAATATATCACTCAACTCCTATACTAACCCGTCCAGTGTATCACATCCGTCAACACATAACCAGAATCCCAGAACTTCATCTAACACAAACCCTCGTAATCACAATGATACAAAGTGTGGCGATACATCCGGAACTCTCTGCACCAGTACTGGGGAAGCTGGACTCCTCTCGCCACTACTAGTATTGAAGCAATTTCAAACATCCTTCGTTCTGAGATACTAAGAAATCTGAATGATAGCGATGTGCTCAAGAACCCCCTGGAGCTCAACTCCCCGAAATAAATCAAGTCAGACAGGAGGCACCAAGACAGAACTCCGTCACATCGACATCACATAGATTCCAAAAATATCCGCGTGATCCTAAAAAAAATTGAGTGGCAAGAGTAGAATTAAATTATTACGTCAAGATTCCTCACCACAATATAGAAGAGGAGAAAAAATATTCCTACTCTCCGATATATAACTAGACTCAAAGCAATTTTCCACTAGACTCGACTCGGCCATGTTCGATCAATCAAGGGGGCTCCTAGATCGGTACTGCTCTGATACCAACTTGTAACGCCCAAGATGCGATCCTATCCTTAATTTGGCACGAGGGCCTCATCCGGGATAGAAGCGCATCTCGTCGTTTCGCAAGAATGGATATCGTTACAAGTACATGTACTGAAAAGATGAGATTTATGGAATTGGCTTACACTCGCCACAAGCTACATCAGAGTTACATCAGTACAATACATAAACATCATGAAGAAGAGTAGGGTCCGACTACGGACGAAAACAAACGAGAAAAGAAACGGCGTCCATCCTTGCTATCCCAGGTTGCCGGCCTGGAACCCATCCTAGATCGATGAAGAAGAAGAAGAAGAAGAAGAAGAAACTCCAAATGAACAATCAACGCGCTCGCGTCAAGTAACCTTTACCTATACCTGCAACTGGTGTAGTAGTAATCTGTGAGCCACAGGGGACTCAGCAATCTCCTTTCCAAAGGTATCAAGACTAGCAAAGCTTAATAGGTGAGGTATGGTTAAGTGGTGAGGCTGCAGCAACCGACTAAGCAATATATGAGGTGGCTAACTTACGAGTACAAGAATAAGAGGGGGATGATCTACACACAACGGACGTGAACTAATGATGATCAAATAAATGATCCTGAACACCTACTTACGTCAAACATAACCCCACCATGTCCTCGATCGGAGAAGGAGCTCACGAAAGAGACAGTCACGGTTACGCACTTAGTTGGCAAGTTTTAATTAAGTTAACTTCACGTTATCTAGAACCAGTGTTAAACAAAGTTTCCACGTTGCCACATAACCGCGGGCACGGCTTTCCGAAAGATTTAACACTGCACGGGTGCTCCAAATCCATCACAAATTACCACAAGCCGCATAGAAATCCTCGATCACGAAGCTCGCGATCTCGTCGGCCTCCTTAGTGTGAAGCCTCAACTCTGAGATTACCCAAAGCATCACCGGAATCCCGATGCACAAGACATTCGTCGAAGGTAAAACTAATCAGCAAGGCCGCCCGGCGTGTCGACGATCCCGATAGGAGTCGCGTATCTCGTTCTCAGGACACGACGGATGAGCGACGCGTACGGTGGCCTGATAGAAATCACCCAAGTTGCCCTGGGTTGGCCCCGCATAGTGCTCTATTTTGGACCAGCACCATCAGCACTGGCCCTCTCTGTATTATGTAGAATTACTCCTCGGGTTCATGACGCCGTATGCTTTCAGTATTAACAAAATTATTATGTTGGGCAAATGTTGTACCAATGTTGGGCCTTGTCAGACCAGCTTTAACCTAAAACGAATTATCAAGGGGGTCCCCATAACAACCCCGATTGTGTTAGGAGTGCTCAAGTATGGAACATAACACCGGTAGCCGAAACTAAGGGGGCAAAGGTGGAACAAAACACCAGGCTAGAAAGGCCGAGCCTTCCACCTTTTACCAAGTATATAGGTGCGTTAAATTATATAGCAATTAATAGGGTGATATAACAAGGAACCCATGTTATCACATGGAAACAATTGCACCTGCAACTAGCAATGCTAACACATGGTTAAGCAAGCGTTAATATAGCCAAACAGTGGTTTGCTAGGTTGTGAACAGGTTGAAAGTTTTCATGGCAATGTTGAGAGGCTGATATTTAACAGGTGGTGGGCAGTGAGACATAATGATAGAAACGATAAAACTAGCATGGCAATGATAGTAATGGTATCCTGAGATCCCGCTTGGAAGAAGAATGACTTTGTGAAGCAGACGAACCGATGTAGTCGAACGGGTCCTCAATTTCCGACACGCTTGCGGAACTCTATCGAGACGAAGCAAACCGGAAACAAGAATCAACACACGATATTCACCACACGATGCACAACACATAAAATGCATGAACAAAAGAATATAAGCAAGACATGGCATGGCAATTCACAACAATCAAACACTACACATTAAGTGAAGTTCAATATGCAATGAGTTGCATATTGACCAAACTCCACATACGAAGTATTTAATTCTATCCCGATTAGGTAAACGGAAATATTCAATGTGGTGAAACATGGCAAGAGGTGAAGCGTAACTAAACTATCTATCTAGGCATTTTAAATGAGGTCGGAAATGACATATAGCATCTCCAAGATGACCTCACCTGTTAATTTACAATTATGTACAGATCTAAACTAACACATTTAAATATTTGTTAAACAGCAAAATAAATAGTTTCACGTGATTCTACGTGTCGTTACAATCAATTTACACATAAAGAACATCTCCAACGGAGCTATGGTTCAAAAGATACGAACACCGCAAGATATGATGGCATAAATGTAATATGTGTGTAAACGGCATCCACAACATTTCAAAACACACAACCAGCAAGATATTATAAAACTACACGGGATTCTAAGAAAGTTTCATATAGGACACGATCAAAACGGAGCAACGGTTCAACAACTACGAGCTAAACAAGAAATCACTATAATCAGCCAAAATCAGCCACATAGCATTTTCTACACCCTCGAACAACTAACTAGACAAATCCAAAATGCTCAAACAAGGCATGACACAATAGAGGGCAAGATGCACTACAACATGCAACTAATAACACCTAGCATGGAAGTATGGATCGCTAGGAAAAGAACTCACAAAATGGTTGCTCACACGCAGTTTCAGACTTAGTGAAAATATTAGTTATGAGAGTGCAGTTTTCAACCTGAAGGCATATTGACAACAACAAAACTATATGCTAAAGGTCTCCAAATGGCATGAAAATTCATAGAATGCTAGAGAATCTTAAGATCTACAACTAACTCCATTGCACCAACCTCAAAAGAGCTACAGATCACCAGATAAAATCATGACAAGTCAGCAACAAAATATAACAGATTTCAGACTTATAAATATTTCAGCATCTCCAAATCAACATTATTTTCTAGCAAGTTGAGAACAAGAAAACTACACCTAAACATGGATTTCTATTGCAACCAAAATTACCAGGGGCTAGTCTACACATCCAAGGGCAAATCTCCAGTTGACAACTCCTTCATATCATGCACGGATTAAATCCCACAAAATAAACAAAAGGGCAACATGGCAAAATATCACGCGCACGAACTTGCTCAAAAGCTAAAACTAAGTGCATAGTTAAATTCTATGGATTTTTCTACCCTGAAAACATATATAACAAGTGCGGTTGCAAAATAAAAATAACGCCACACGAATATGCGAGAATATGTCCTAAACATGAGATAGCAAACTAGCTACGGAATCTACATGCAAAAATACAAACAACTACTCTAAAATACATGGCAAAAGGTCCCTACAAATATGAGCATTTCATTTACGGGATTTGAGCAATTTGGGCACGCACGAAAATTAATACGGAACAACTAACATAATAGGACAACACACAAATCTAGGCATACGACAAGTTAAACTACTCCAAACATGCATGCAAGTTGTAAAATAATAATCTACGCGGAAAACTAATCAATTTTCATATATAACTCGCCTCGATCCGACACACGGTTAATTAACTACGGCCGTTTGAAATATCTATATATTTCCTGAAAACACTAAATCGCAGATTACTCTAAATAATCCCACGGGCCGAATCTAAAATAATTGGGCCTACAGGGGCAGTGCAATATGGCTATCTCACGTCATGAGCGAGGGATAGCGCTGCGGAGGGGATTCTCACCTTGGGCCTTGGAGAGGAGGCGCTCGGGAGCAGGCCGAGGCAACCGGAGGCAAGGGCGCGGCCCACCTACGAGTTGGGGCGGCCCACGCGGTGCCAACGGCCTGGGCGCTGGGCGAGGCCCACCTGCAAGCTGGGGCAGTGGCACGGCCCACGGGGCGTTGCGGCTCGGTCAACGGAGCAGCGATGGGATGTGGATCCAGATTGAGAGAGGCCTGGCAGCGACTTGGGGCGGGGCGACGCGGGACTGGAGAGGAGCTGCTGCTCGGGGCGAAGGCTGTCGCTCGGTCCGGTGGCGGCACGAGGGCACGACGGCCATGGGAGGTGCGGCGCTGGAGGCGGCAGACCCGGCGCGGGGCGGCTGCCGCGCCGAGGACGCCGGGATCCGGCGGGAGGCGCTCGGGAGAAGAGGAGGAGGGAGCCGGCCGCGGGCATGGGGCGATCCGGGCTCGGGCGGGCCCCAGATGGGCTCCGGCGGGTTCGGCGGCTGGTGGAGGAGAGAGAGAGAGCAGGTGGGATGCTAGGGTTTGCATGGAAAACGAGGGAGAGAGAGAGTGGCTGCCTGAAATGGCATGGGGGTCTATTTATAACAATGGGGGGCTAGGTTTAGCAGAATCTCGCCCCGGTTCCAACCGTGCGATCGGAATCGAACGATATCGAACGCGGGACGGGCTAAGTGGCCATGTAGAGTAGGTTAGCCGGAGATGAGAGGGAAAACGGGCACCCGACAACTATTTTTAAAACACCGACAAACGTCCGAGGATAGACCGAATACGGTGCCGCTACGGTCGACCGTTTGGGTACCAGACGGACTCCGATTGCGACGAAATTTGACAGACGGCCTACCTATAACTAAATAAGACCAGACGCCAAGTTCCAACCCAATCGTAGAAAGTTTTATACACACTTTTAAAAACAGGGTTTTGACGATGTCGCAGGCGTGTGCGTGTGTGGCCGGGCTCAACACGGACAACGACGAACACGAAAAGAACCGGCAACTAATAACGGATGCAAGTTTGAAAACTGGCGGCAACGGAATGCCGATGCAATGCGCATGATGCAATGATGATGTGAAAAATAAAATAATGACACGACGAAAACGGAATAGAAGGGGAATCTTCTAGAACGTCCGTCTCGGGCTGTCACATAATATGAGGGGAACGGTCACCAAAGCGGCACTACCCTAGATACTTGGTAGATGACAAGGCTGGCAAAGTCGACAAAAGTATATTGGATATACGTGATATTGATGTGTACCTGACTAGTACTCCTAGTAGCACCGGGGTATTAGATAACGCTTCAGTTGCTAATGGTTAGTAACTCGAAATTATAGCTACGAAATAAACGGATACTAGCAAGGGTGAGGTGACGATGTGTTTTGGAAGTAACTCCAAGGTTGACATGATCAAACATCACACGCTCCCTCTACCATCGGGATTAGTGTTGAACCTAAATAAATATTATATGGTGTTTGCGTTGAGCATGGACATGATTAGATCGTGTTTATTGCAATACCATTATTAATTTAAGGAGGATAATGGTTACTCTGTATACTTGAATAATACCTTCAATGGTCATGCACCTAATATGAATGGTTTATTGAATCTCGATCGTAGTGATACACATGTTCATAATATTGATGCCAAAAGATACAAAGTAGTAATGATACTACCACTTACTTGTGGCACTGCCGCTTAAGTCATATTGGTATAAAATGCATGAAGAAGCTCCGTGCTGATGGATCTTTGGACTCACCCGTTTTTGAATCGTTCGAGACATGTGAACCATGCCTATTGGTGTAAATGCATGAAGAAACTCCAAGTAGATGGATCGTTGGGACTCACTTGATTTTGAATCACCTGAGACATGCAAATCATGCCACATGGGCAAGATGACTGAAGACCTCGTCTTCCTGTGATGGAACGAGCAAGAAACTTATTGGAAACAATACATTTTGATGTATGTAGTCCAATGAGTGCTGAGGCACGCAGTGGATATCGTTATGTTCCTACTTCACTAATGATTTGAGTAGATACAGGTGTATTTGCTTGATGAATCACAAGACTGAAATATTGAAAAGTTCAAGCAATTTCAGGGTGAAGTTGAAGATCGTCGTGACAAGAGGATAATATGTCTACGATGTGATAATGGAGGTAAATATACATCTGAGTTGCGAGTTTGGTATATATTTAAGACAATGTGAAAATTGTTTCACAACTCATGCCACCTGGAACACCATAGTGTGATGGTGTGTCTGAACGCCATAGCCGCTCCCTATTGGATATGGTGCATGCTATGATGTCTCTTATCGAAATACCAATATCATTTTGGGGTTAGGCATTATAGACAACCACATTTACTTTAAAATAGGGCACCACGTAATTCCATTGAGATGACACCGTATGAATTATGGTTTGGAGAAATCTAAGATGTCGTTTCTTAAAGTTTGGGGCTATGATGCTTATGTCAAAAGGCTTCAGCCTGATAAGCTCAAACCCAAAGCGGATAAATGCATCTTCATAGGATACCCAAAATAGTTGGGTATACCTCCTATCTCAGGTCCGAAAGCAAAGGTGTTTGTTTCCAAAAATGGGTCCTTTCTCGAGAAAGAGTTTCTCTCGGAAGAATTGAGTGGGAATATGGTGGAACTTGATGAGGTTATTGAACCATCACTTCATCCAGAGAGTAGAAGGGCGCAGGAAATTGTTCATGTGGCGCCTACACCAGTTGAAGTGGAAGTTGATGATGGTGATCATGAAGCTTCGGATCAAGTTACTACCACACCTTGTAGATCGACAAGGACATGTACTACTCCAGAGTGGTATGGTAATCCTGTCTTGGAGGTCATGTTGCTGGTCAACAATGAACCTACGAGCTATGGAGAAGCGATGGTGGGCCCGAATTCCGACGAATGGCTGGAGGCCATGAAATTCGAGATATGGTCCATGAATTCAAACAAGTGTGGACTTTGGAAGAACTACTTGTTGGTCGTAAGGTTGTTAGGTACATATGGATCTTTAAAAGGAAGACACGCGATAAAGGTAAATGTCATCATTAAGAAAGCTCGACTTGTCGCAAAAAATGTTTCTGGCAAGTTCAAGGAGTTGACTATGATGGGACTTTCTCACTCGTAGCGATGCTAAAAGTCTATTGGAATTATGTTAGCAGTTGGAGCATTTTCTTCAATTATGAAATCTTGCAGATGGATGTCAAAACATTGTTTCCTTGATGGTTTCTTTGAGGAAAGGTTGTATGTGATACAACTAGAAGGTTTTCTCAATCCTAAGGCTGTTAACAAGTATGCAAGCTCCATCGATCCTTCTATGGACTGGGGCAAGCATCTCGGAATTGGAATATACACTTTGATGAGATTATCAAAGCTTTTGAGTTTATACAAAGTTTATGAGAAACTTGTATTTCCAAGAAAGTGAGTGGGAGCACTATAGAATTTCTGATAAGTATATGTGGTTGACATATTGTTGATCGAAAATAATGTAGAATTTCTGGAAAACATAAAGGGTTGTTTGAAAGGAGTTTTTCAAAGGAAAATCTGGATTGAGCTACATGAACATTGAGCATCAAGATCTATAGAGATAGATCAAGACGCTTGATACGACTTTCAATGAATACATACCTTGACAAGATTTTGAAGGAGTTCGAAATGGATTAGTCAAAGAAGGAGTTCTTGACTATATTGTAAGGTGTGAATTTGAGTAAGACTCGAAGCCCGACCTCGGAGAAGAAAGAGAAAGGACGAAGGTCGTCCCCCTATGCCTTAGACATAGGCTCTATAGTATGACATGCTGTGTATTCCACCTAATGTATGCCTTGCCATGAGTCTGTCAAGGGGTACAACGAGTGATCTAGGATTGAATCACTGAACAACGGACAAAGTTATCCTTAGTAACTAGTGGACTAAGGAAAAAAATTCTCGATTATGGAGGTGATATAAGGGTTCATCTTAAAGGGTTACGTCAATGCAAGCTTTGACACTAATCCGGATAACTCTGAGTAGTAAACTGGATTCATATAGTGGAGCAGTCCTTTGGAATTGATCCAAGTGAAGCGTGGTAGAAGGATCTATAGTATGACATAGAGATTTGTAAAGTACACACGGATCTGAATGTTTCAGACCCGTTAACTAATAACCTCTCTCACAAGCTAGACATGATCAAACCCCAGAACTGTATGGGTATTAGATTCATTATAATCACACACTAGTAGGAGAAAGGCTACCAGTAGCGCTGGTTTTACCCTTACCAGTAGCGTTGGTGCCAGCGCTACTGCTAACACGCTATAGCTAACCTGTTAGTAGTAGCGCTGGATAAAAAGTGGTACTCGTATCTACGTTATCAGTAGCGCTGGAATAAAGAAAGCGCTACTACTAAGCCAGTGCTACTGCTAATATTCCATCGCTACTGCTAATATTCCTGCTTTCAATTTTCAATTCCCATTGTATTTATGCCCCCTCTACGTATTTGTGCATGCTCTAAACAATAGTTTCATCGTATCATAATAAACATGCATTATTCTCATCATATCATACACATAAAGTATCATGTCATATAACTCATCATCATCTTACGTACTCATCTAACAACTCATCATCATCTTAATCATATACCAAGTTAAAATCTCATAAAACAGAAAAACATCATAATAGTCATCATATGCATGCATCCTAATCGACCATGCCAAGTTAATATAAACCAGAAAAACTTGTCTCTCATAAGACCTAGTCATTGCTCCTAGGTATAATGTCATAAAACAGACTAACACCTATGTCTTTGTGATGAATGATTGCAATCTCTGGCGATGGCTAGACGAATGCTGATGACAACAAACCTTCCCCTGCAACGGCACCAGAAGAATGCTACTAGCCCTCCCCAGCAATGAAACTAGAAGAATGTTGTTGATGGCCCACCAGCGCGTGGGTTCGCAGCAGTTTTCGAGGATAGAGTATTCGACCCAAATTTGTTGGTAAGCCAGACAGGAGGTGAGAGAATACTCTCGAGTATTAGCAGCTGAATTTGTCAGATTCAACCACACCTAAAAGATTAGTATCTGCAAGCAAAGTAGTAACAGCAAAGTAGTATGATAACAACGGTGTCAGAAATGATCTGTTGACGGCAGACTATTCCTAACGATTGTATCAATGGCGCCAAGTTGCCTCGTTGACGAAAATTGTCAGTTCCCGTCAACGATCAGCGAATCAAGATTGTAGCAGGTAGCAGCAGTGTAACGAGCAATAGCAGCGGCAAGGAACAGCAGTAGTGACAGCAGTAGCAAGTAGCAACAGTAGCAAGCGACAGTAATAGCAACAGTAGTAGTAGCAGCAGCAAAGCAAAACAAGTAACAACAGTAGCAACAGTAGTAGCAGCAGCAGCAGAGCAAGACAGGTAACAGCGGTAGGACAAACTCGTAGGCAATGGGTTGGTGATTTGTTTGGATGATATTCATCATGCAACAACTATAACACAGAGAGATATGTGGCTAGCTCCCGTTCGTCAATGTGATGTAGGCATGCATTCCGTGTGTCGTCATACGTGCTTAGGGAAAAAAACTTGCATGACATCTATTGTCCATCCCTCCCGTGGCAGCGGTGTCCAAAAGGAAACTATGGGATATTAAGGTTCTCCTTTTAATAAAGAATCAGGCCAACGCATTAGCACTTGGTGAACACATGAACTCCTCAAACTATGGTCATCACCGGGAGTGGTTCCAGTTATTGTCACTCCGGGGTTGCCGGATCATAACACATAGTAGGTAACTACAACTTGCAAGATCGGATCTAAAATACACATATATTGGTGACAACATAATAATTTCAGATCTGAAATCATGGCACTCGGGCCCTAGTGACAAGCATTAAGCATGGCAAAGTACTAGCAACATCAATCTCAGAACATAGTGGATACTAGGGATCAATCCCCATCAAAACTAACTCGATTACATGATAGATCTCATCCTACTCGTCACCACCTAGCGAGCCTACGAACAGATTACTCACGAACGACGAAGAGCTTCATGGAATTGGAGAGGGAAGAAGGTTGATGATGACGATGGCGACGATTTCCCCTCTTCGGAGCCCAAGATGGACTCCAGATCTGCCCTCTAGATGAAGAACAGGTGGTGGCGGCGCCTCCATATCGAAAACGCGACGAAAACTTCTCATTTTATTTTTTCTGGGATGAAAGGGATCTTATAGAGCTGGAATTGGGGGCGGTAGAGCCGTGTGGGCCCCACAAGCCTGCCCACCGCCACCAGGGTGGTGGTGGCGGAGCCAGGTCTTGTGGCCCACTGGCCCACCCCTTGAGGTGGAACTTGGCGTAGATATTTTTCTTATTTTCAAAATTGCTCCCCGTAAAATTTCTGGACGTTTGGAGAACTTTGATTTCTGCACAAAAATAACACCAAGGCAATTCTGCTGAAAACAACGTCAGTCCAGGTTAGTTCCATTCAAATCATGCAAATTAGAGTCCAAAACAAGGGCAAAAGAGTTTGAAAAAGTAGATACGATGGAGACGTATCAATGAACCACAGAGATCCAATGGTCTCCAACTTGTGGCTTGCGATCTTTCTTTATTTCTCTCCATGCTTCAATTTAGAGTCTTTTTGATTTGCGGTTACTCGAGTATGGAGCATCGAACTCAGCCCTCAGCGGGCTTTTAATTTTCATATGATCTTCTGGATGCATCAACAGAGGCACTACATCATTTGGCAGTTGCTGGTGAAGAACATAATAATAACCTAGTTAGCAATGTAATCAACATCATTTATGTAATAGTAGAGCGTACTTAATTAGGAAACTCTTACCAAGATATTTCGGAAATGTCACCCACCCTCAACCTATGCACTAGTGGCATGTAAAATGTATAATTTTGGTCAATTTCCAAATTATACGGGAAGTTATCCCTACAAACCAGGACACCAACAAGAAAGTAGAGAAGAACATCCTTCTCCTCCCAAGTTAGATGTGATCTATACGTGTAGTGTGTCGTGTCAATTAATTTCCATAATTCACTCGAAGAAACGAAATAAGCAGTAAATTATAATTTAACAAATTTAGTATATGGATGAACACCAAGTATTTCTAAATATGGAATGCAAATTACTTGACAAATATGGTTGAGGAACTCACATGGAGGTAAAACAGGAAACATATCGACAACCACCCGAATGTCGATGTTGCCTCGCATATTATCTTCGGGACAAAGATCGAAGGTTATTTGCGTACCATCCTGAAATCCATATGCACTGCAAAGATCTTCCCAATTTGGACATCCTATTTTGGTGTTAAAAATTAAATTAATTACTTTGATCACAAATGTGTGACCATGTATAGTCCTCAGGTTAACTCTCCCCGTCTCCATACTCTCGTGGTCTTCGAAACCGAGCCTCTCCAACACATATCTTCTTGCATGGCAAGGGAAGAACTAGTCGAATTGTATAAAACAAAAATTACACGTTGAAGCAAAGAAACAAAAGTCATGCATGTTTAATTACGAAAAAACCTTGTCATCGTTGCGTACCATATAAACTTTGAAGGCCTCGTCAAGCTTCATGCTGAAGAACCTGTCGTCTCGTAGGTAAGCGTGTCGCACATACCCCGATAGTCGCCGTAATATTCACACTCCTAATATTCATCGTCATATATTTCATGTTTTAATGTGGTAATTTAACTTATAATCCGTTGAACATGTTTGTAAATGCGTAAACAACAACCGTGACACATATACCCTAATGTTACTTTCTGTGGCGGTAGGGGTCGGGTCAATGCAGACAACGTCATTTGACCCTGATGATCCGACGATGCCATCTGCGTTGATCCGACCTCTACCGATACAACGAGTGACGGTAAGGCTATGTACAATAATGTTATCTTAGAAGTGACCCATAGGATAAATGATGACGTGAAGGAAAGAGAACTCACAAGAAAAAGTTTGTCTTCTCATATAAGAGAAGACAATGGATGATCTTTTAACACAATATGTGTGACCATGTTTTTAGAAATAACTAGTTATTGAAGATAAAACTAAAAGATCATTCATTGTAAGTCTTTTTTGTCATCTCTAAATAAATGCAAGATTTAAAATAAAAATATCTTATCAATTATTGTACATGCTCTAAGATGTACTCCGTATATGCTTATCACCATATCACCACGGGGGGTGACGATAGAGAAAAAATGGTCAGATCCATTTTTATTTCTGCAAATAAGGTCGGATCGGGCTAAAGTTAGTAAAAATGGTAAAAAAAAACGTGAATTTGGCCCAAAGGCACAGGACCCTTGCTTCCACGAGCGCGTGCGTACAGCCGTCAAAGCCTGTCGGTCTCTCCTCTCGGGCTCGCCCCCGTCAAACAGAAACAGGCGTGCGCTCCTCACCTAATCCCAAATCCCGAACAAATCCGGCTCCTCTGAAATCCCCGGTTCTCCATCCGTCCATCCCTCTCCCCTTTCCTCCCCCTCGTCTAAACCCTAGATCCTCCGCCCAACTGCTAAAACCCTAGCAGACGAAGGTACCGCTCCTCCCCGCCCCCTCCCGCGCTCGCCTCCTGGGCTGTACGGATCGAGCCAGCTCGCTTCTCGAACCCTAGTGGACTAATCTGTTATTGCTGTTGTTTTGCTGCGCGCGATTAGAGTTGCTGTGTCGGGGGCAAGGATGGCCGAGCCCTCCAGGGTGATCCACATCCGGAACGTCGGGCATGAGATCTCCGAGGCGAGTGAATCCCGGCCCCTTTTTTTCTGTAGAGCTGTTCGGCGGAATTTCTCGCCCGGATTGTTCCGTTGTCCGGTTCAAAGCCTGATCTTTTCGGCCTTCTCGTTGTGTATGCAGACTGACCTGCTCCAGGTGGTGCAGCCGTTTGGCGCGGTCGCCAAGGTCGTCATGCTGCGTGCCAAGAATCAGGTGACCTCTCGGCCTCGTCCGTTCTCACGAGTTTCAGTTGTTAGGTGGATGCGCGTTTGCAGTTTTGTATGATTGTAATGTGGCGTTTGTGCCACTGCCACTGCAGGCCCTTGTCCAGATGGAGGACCTTTCTTCCTCAATTAGCGCCATCCAGTACTACACTACTATTCAACCTAGCGTGAGGTAATCTTCTTCTTGGACCTGACGTGGTTGCATCGTAGGGATTTCCTACCTCTTGGTGGTTCAGTGTCAGCCGTTTTCTTTCTGTAGAGCTACTTTTTGAATTATTATGTTCTCTGTGTTGTGATTATCCACAATGGCAGAGAGTTGCGTCATTTGTGATTTGGATTGTGAGAGGTTAAAGTTGCATTGTCTTGCTTAATGTTGTTATATACTTCCATTAATTTTTTACAAATCTAATAGTGAAGTTGATTTCCATGCCATTATGTGACGTTTACCATGCTCCTTCCATATCAGGGGAAGAAATGTGTACTTGCAGTATTCTTCTCATCAAGAATTGAATACTGATCAGAGCTCTCATGGACGGAATCCTGATCAGGTACATAATTATCCAGATGCAATTTGGGTTCCACACTATTAGCATGATTTGTTTTCTATAGGTTATCGGCAGTTTTGTGTATTTATGTATTCTATGATCTCTGCATGTAAACATATTGCCGTGTTTTCATTCCTTCTGTTTAGAGCGTGGGTTGCTCTTTTTCTAATGTAACATAGTGGGATCTTTCCATGAATTAGGTGCTAGGTTGCTCAAATCTATTTTTATTGTTCGGGCCTTCCATAGTGTGCTGCTAAAAAATATATTTTCTCGTGCCAGCAACCATGTATACTATTATAGATTAATTAATACATTAAAACTAAAGTAAAATACTAAGTCATTAAACATAAAATTTATTAACTTTTCATACTGTTGTTTTTTCACCTGCCTTTTCATCATTTGCTGTAGCTTACTAATTTAGTTTACATGATCTCTCTACTCTCTTCTATTCCAACTAGATACCTATTCTTCTCTATTCATTCTTCTCTCTCTCTCCTCTATTCTTTCTCGGTACTCGTCTGCTGCTGGGCCTCAGGATGAACCCAACCGAATTCTCTTAGTTACCGTTCATCATATGCTCTATCCTATGACCGTCGAAGTGCTTCATCAAGTGTTTTCTCCTTATGGATTTGTGGAGAAGATTGTCACATTTCAAAAGACAGCTGGTCAGATTCTTCCCGTCTCTAATTCTCAGTTCTCACTCTCGTATTGCATGCATGCTTATTTTCTTCATAGATAGATATCACGCAATCGATGTGTTTTTCATGTTGCTTTCAACTGCATTTTTTTTAAATAGCCATTTCCTAGTATAGTAGCACATATCCCTTTCCACTAGAAATATCGATAAGTTACCACATGTTGAATAAAAGGACTCGTGTTTGCTATTACAGTACTCATTTTTTGGTTATGTAGGCTTTCAAACCCTTATACAGTTCCAGTCACGGCAGAGTGCAATACAAGCAGCTGGTGCTTTGCATGTAAGTCTCCTGTTGCATATACAACTTTCAGAATTTGATGTCCGTATGCCTTTGCTATGAATATGAATCTCTTGACATCCACCAAACTAAATAATTTCAGGGACGAAACATTTATGATGGTTGCTGCCAGCTAGATATTCAGTACTCAAAGTATGTCCTCAAGCAGTTCCCTTGTTTTTTTTTTTGGTAACATTTTACTCCTGAGCCTTATCTTGTTTTCTTGAATTCCCAGTCTCAGTGAGTTGCAAGTTCACTACAACAATGATAGATCTAGGTAAGATGATTTAATTTTTATAAGTTCCGCTTGGTTTATTTTTATTAGTTTGGTTGAACAGCTAGCAGAAGTTGCTTTCATCCATGATAGATTTCAGCACATTATGGTTTCTCAAGTGTACATTGTATGTAATTACTCATTTATTTTATTCATAGATTTTGAAAGCCACTTCTTTATGTTTTTTTCCTCAGAGATTTCACAAATCCATCTTTGCCCACGGAGCAACGTCCAAGGTCCTCTCAGGTAGTTTACTCCTCTTTGTGTTATCTTCTACTCCCTCCGTCCCAAAATAAATGTCTTTGTACTAGCTCTTGTACAAAGTTATACTAAGGTTAAGACATTTATTTTGGGACGGAGGGAGTACTACTCTAATGTTTGTTGCATTTTAGTTTGGATCATTTAGTGGCCAAGCTAAGTATTAAGCCTCTCTTTTATCTATTATTCTGAACAGCTTGGTTATAATGATCCTAGTGGCCTTTTTGGTTTCCAACAGCCTGGAGGTAAGACATTGTAACTTTCCTTCACATTTTTCATTACTCACTTTTGTCGTCTTATAACAAATATATTAACTTCTTTCCTTTGATCTTCTTTCTGGGATACAGCTGCATATGGACAGGTCTGTATTATTTGAAATCGTCCCAATTCTGCACTCTGTCTGTTACTCCCTCCGTTCCTAAATATATGTCTTTTAGAGATTTTAGTACGGACCCTATATACATCCGTATGTAGTCCGTAAAAAGACCTATATTTAGAAATGGGGGAAGTAGTTTTTACTGCTTCATTTTGTGCTTCTCTAAACAATATCAGTATCTCACATGTAGCATTTACTTATGCTGCTACAATGTTTCTATATCTGATGGGCCAGGCTGCGGTGATTGCTGCTGCATTTGGTGGAACATTGCCTCCTGGAGTGACTGGTACCAATGATCGCTGCACACTTATAGTTAGCAATTTGAACAGTGATGTAAGTAGGACATAATTTGCCATGAACTCTCTAAGTTGTTTGAATCATAATCATCTCCTTCATCTTACCTTATCTGCAGAAAATCGATGCGGATAAGCTGTTCAATCTATTTTCTATTTATGGAAATATAGTGAGAATCAAGGTACTCCGCAATAAACCAGACCATGCCCTCGTCCAGATGGCTGATGGGCTTCAGACCGAGCTTGCTATACACTATTTAAAGGTACTTTATGATCATTCGACCCCTACCTTAGCTCATTCATTTGTCCTACCTCTTTTACGTGTTTCTGGTATATAGCATCACCCTTGATACCATTGGAATTTATTTCCTACTACACAGGGAGCAATGTTACTTGGGCAGAAACTGGAAGTGAACTTCTCTAAGTACCCGAGTATTACCCCTGCTCCTGATGCACATGACTACTCAACCTCCAACCTTAACCGGTTCAACAGTAATGTGGCGAAGAACTACCGCCATTGCTGTGCTCCGACCAAGATCATCCACATCTCAGCGCTTTCACCAGAGATATCCGAGGACGCAATCATCGAACACCTAAGTGAGCATGGCACCATCGTCAAGTCAAAGCTGTTTGAGGCGAGCGGCAAGACGCAGGCTCTCGTGCAGTTTGAGAGCGAGGAAGAGGCGACCGAAGCTCTGGTCTGTAAGCATGCGAGCAAGCTCGAGGGATCCACCATTAGGATTTCTTTCTCCCAGATGCAGAACATATAGCAGTTCTTCCTGGAAAAAGTGTGATGACCCCTCTTTCTTTCTAAACTTTCCAAGTTTGTTATGTGTACCTGTCTTTGTTTGCACCATGACCAAGGATTGTTGCCTGTATCTTCTGTGATGGTTGTAAACTGATGCCAGCTTGTCTGTACCATTTTAGCCTGCTATGGTTTTCTTCTGAGTTACCTCTGTTCACTTGTGCCATCATGTTATCTTTTGCAATTATACGTGTCATTGCTTCTTTTCCTAGTAATGACGTTTTTAATAATACTACTCCCTCCGTCCTAAAATAAGTGTCGTAAAGCTCAGTATAACTTTATACTAGAGCTAGTATAAAGTTGAGACAGTTATTTTAAGACGGGGAAACAATGCATCAAAATCTAATGGTGGCAGTTTTTTTATTGAAATTGCACTAAAATAAATTAAATGCCATCCCCATAGATAAACAGTAAAACTGCCACCCATAACCCGCGAACGGCTGTTAATGCATTATTGAGACCATACATTTTTAAATCTTACTCAACAACCTTGAAATCCATGCCTGTAGGCTGTGGCTGCAATTTGCCCCTTTCTCGCACTTTACTTTCCATGTCTGCTTGCCAAGCTTGGTCGAAGCAAGCAGAAGATGGTAAGATGAGGCAACGTTATTCAATCAACCTAAAAGGACCTGTCACTAATGAGACTTTTATAATTGACAGTAATATTTTGAAAAAGAAAACGCTTAATACTCTGGGAACGAAATATTGCTGAACCTAAAAAGTTATATCTCCTTTGCAAATGCAATGTTGTAGATTCTTTTTATTAAATCTCACTGTCACTGATCCTATTTTGTTAAATAAACTTGATACCACTGGTAAAACACCTCACCCCTCCAAAATAGATTAAATGATAATATCACTGTTAAAGAACTCTACACTCCAAAACTGGACCAGCAAAATGCGCAAAACTGAGAAAGGAGCATTCATGGTCTTTTACTACTCCCTCCGTCCCAAAATAACTGTCTCAAGCTTAATACAAATTTGTACTAGAGCTAATACAAAGTTGAGACACTTATTTTGGGACGAAGGGAGTACTATATATCACAGCAGACCATATGAAAGAAATAGATGCTCTATGAAACCAGTCAGCATGGTATGTACTCCCTCCGTCCCATAATATAAGAGCGTTTTTGACACTACACTAGTGTTAAAAAACACTCTTATATTTTGAGATGGAGGGGGTATATTATAGTAACAAAATCGACATGGTATTACACATCTCATTCTTACAAATGAATGTAATCAGGCACACTAGTTGTACACCAGCAGTACATAGAAGTTAACACTTTGGACCAGTCAGCAAACACAGAGAAAAGCAACATGTGCCATATAACAGTATTCCAGGGCATCGATACGATGCTTCCGTCCAGCTTGTTCATCATGTTCCCGTATCCAACCTTGACATTTTACACGTAACAAACGAACAGCAGTGGAGTCCCATCCACTCATTCGCGATCTGCTTGATGTGCAAGCCAATATCAGTAAGCATGAAGCAGAATGGTTAGAGCAAACTGAGCTCATGGTACTCACTACTCGACCATTGTTTTGACGACTCACCCATCCTCATGTCATTATTCTATTTAGGCGGATGCTCTGGCTCTTCCTTGGGATGGGGTCTAGCGATGCAATTACCTGTGGCATGGTCATTCCTCCAGAAACGATAATTTCTGTAGGATCAAATGATTTCAGGGAAGTTTCATTATCAGCTCACAGCTCTAGCCAGCAAGAAACAAACACAGGGAGAAGCCTGTAAAGCGAAATAGACATCATACCAATTCCTTCTCGAATGGATAAGTTTGGTCTGATGATCTCTTCAGAGTTCAGCAGAAATATATCACCAATATATAGATGATTTGTCGGCACATAAACACTACACAATTCCTCATCACCTTTGTCTGTCTGTAGCATAACACAACAGGAGACCATTAAACAGCTGTAATTGTACCATATGAAACATATATTGCCCATATAGAACGGGCGTCTCAATAACACATTGCTTATAACCAAACTATAGCAAGATCCTTGTGAAAAATAAATACCTGGAGAACAACAGTTGATGTTATAAATCCGAATGCGTATTCACCAACACGTGGATGTCGAATTATCGCAACCTCTTTAAATGCTGTCGTATTTTGATCTGTAAAAGATATGTAATAAGTCATCATGCGCAGCAGGTCCTGTGATACTCTTTTACAAACAGAACAAATTCAACACAATATAACCCTGCTGTGAAACAGATGCACGAAAAGGACTACAAAGAACTGATCTATGACATAGTTAAAATGGGGGTAAAACTTAGAAAAAGGACAAAGCACTTAGATAGCTCACATGGTTTTTGCAGTGAAAGGCAAAGATATGTTGTGCTATTTACTAAGTTTGCAAACTTATATGTAATTCAAGCAATCTGGGGGGAGTATGAACCACTAAGCAAAATGTCTGAAGAGCATTTGTAAGCATAGCACAAACAATCGGTCCAGTGCTGATTGACAAGATATGGCAACTACGTAATGACAATAAATAACATTAAAGGCGGTCTATAAGACATGAGAGGTAGATGATCAAGCTTCACATATGATACGAAGAATAACCTGGTGAAATGGCAGTGCTGACTTGCTTTGATGCCGAATATATGTGCTTTACAAATGGCATTTTCTTTATAAACCATTCTCCAACCCAGAAGACAGTTGAACCCACCCATGAAGAAACAAATATTCCAACCAGAAATATGAATGCCAGAGATGTCAGAAAACCAAGACCTGCAAAGTGTGGGTGAAAAAAATAAGTACTTGCTACAAACATAAACATTGATTTAATGATGAAGAGAATTACTTGCACTCCATATAAATACATGTTTAAGTGCTACAAAATCATTACTGCAGTAGATGATATAAGTTAAAATTCGCTATTGTTCAAGAATGTGGTCACCAATACCATCAATATTAGCTTGTAATATCCTACTAAAACATAAAGTTGGATATTATGATTGCTTGCCAAAGGGCCTACAATATGTAGGTGTATGGTTGCATGAATGAGATGCCAATTGCCAACCAGATATTCCTTTATAATCACACAATATAGAACTAGAAGTTCCAATGTACTATCTCCGTAAGAGCATCTCTAGCAGATCCCGTAAAAGGCCGACAGCCCAGAAAATTCCAGCCGACATGTGGGTTTGGGCATTTGTGTGGCCCGAATAGATCCCAAATATCGGCCCGGCCCGTAAAAAATATAGGGCAACCCGGAAAATCAGCCCCTCCGCCGCTATATACACGGCACCACACGGGGGGGGGGGGGGGGGGGGCTTTTAGGGTTAGCCTCCCGGATCCCCTCTGCCGCAATTCTTCCTCTTCGCCGTGAGCCCTAGCCAACTATGGCGAGCAATTCCCTTCGCCTCTCCTCTGTTTTTCCCCTCCTCGATGGCCGGCGGCGCTGGTGGAAGACGTGGCGGTAGCGTCGGGTCGCCTCCGAGCAAGCACGCACAACACAACACGGAGGCCGGCAGCTCCAGCCGTGACGTGGAGCCATGGTGGTCGAGGCAGGCGCGGGACCATGGCCGCCTCTCCGAAGCGGCGAGCTTCGATGTGCTCAACGAGCACGTCTTGCCGCACATCAAGAGGTCCCACGCTGCCGATGAGGAGCTCGTCGCCTCGGAGAAAGCGGTGGCAGCCGAAGAAGAAGGTGCCGCCGACCGCATCGCTGCAGCCAAGGAGGATCACGACCTTGCCCACGTGCTCCGCAAGTTGGCCGCCAAGTTCTACCTCGACGTCGACGAGTGAGGACGCCACAAAACTAGGGTTAAATTTCTAGTGTGAAGTACATATTCGTATGTATGCACTATGGTGATGAACATGTTCTAGCGCGAAGTTTTTATTTAAATTTGCAGTACCAATTTACGGGATTTATTCCACCTGAGCAATCACGCTCCCATATAAGTATTAGTGGTGTACTGCAAACGGTTATTGCGGGAGGTCATTTTGCAGGATCTACCGGAGATGCTCTAACCACAACAATAACTAAGGAACGGATGGAGTAGTATTTGCAATTCTAAGTTAGTAAGTCAGAACTGCCACAAACAGCATGATCATCAAAGTACAAGTACAAGAATTACCAAATATGTCGACTCCGATTTTTGCATATAGTGGGCTGAAAAATCCATCAACAAATTGAACGAACCACCATGTGATGAAGAACGTGAAAGCAACAGGAAAAAGAACCACACTGGAAAAGTATGGAAAAAAAAAGATCGGTAAGCATAATATTGTTAACAAGTTTAGCTTATTTCTGGTGAAGGATGTACCATCCAGTCATAAATTTTCTCGATACCCAACTCTGAAGAACAGCGCAGCATGCCTACACAAAATTTACCAACCATCAGCAAATTAGTGAAATGAAAAAATGAGCTGCCTTGTGAATGCAGCTCCTTTTGGGTAAAACATTGAAAAGATCACAACATTAGATAGCTGCGTCAGAGTTCTATACGATCCTAATAAGTGCAACAAATGCATGGATTGCAAATGATCCGTACTACGTACTTGAATTAAGGGCATAAACAGAAATGCATCAAGCACAAAAATGCTCAGCTTACCAAGTTACTGAATTTAAAAGTTTTCATTCATAAACCTCTTTCCATATAAAGTATGCAGTGCAAACCCATATTTGGGTTCTACCTTGGCACCTAAACAAGGGTATGATCCCGACACTCACCATGTTTTCCATATACTTAATACAACACCACAGCCCTCAAACCGCTACTAGGCGCATTTCTGCACAAATAGACATCCAACATTTCTCAATTCCGGCTTCCCAGTACGAACATTGTACCACCAGTTCACAGATCTTTCAGAAAAGGAACACCAGCACATCCAAATTCACTAATAGTAACTTGGACACTAAGGAGCTAAGAACAATTAATCGTATCCAAATACGAGATTGTGTTCTAAGCATATGTCTCAAGTTAAGCCACCTCAGGGCACAAATGGACAACAAAACCGAGGGTCGAACGTCTTGACTAATCTGACTATGAAGAAAGCTTCAAGACAGCTCCAGTCTCCTGAAGAGCATCCATATCCCCAATAACCCCCCGAACTAGTCAATTCGATCGAACCTTAGCTAAACTCCTAGTGCTACACTGGAAGCACAACATACTGAATTTATCAACCCCCCACACGAGAGAGGGCACGGGAAACGTGCCCGCATACGCGCAGATCCGACCGTCTGGAAGCGCGCAACCACGCCGGGAACTGCCGAACTAGCACAGGCAGCGGTGGGGCCTTACGGCAGCGGCACAGGCACGCGCGCGCGATTGGGCCGCGGGGGTTTGATGGATCCGGACCTTGCGGGTGGAGGTGGTGGGCGAGCTGGGGCGCGGCGGCGACTTGGCCGGGTCCTCGGGGTCGACGGCCTCCGCCGCCTGGCTGAGCGGGACCGATGTCGACTCCTTCTCCTCCGCCATGGCGTCGTCCCCCTCCTTCTCTAGAACCTTCCGGCGGGCGCTGCGGCGGGGGAGGAGGGGTTCGGGTGAGGCGTCGCTGGCTGCGGCTGCGGCTGCCTTTTCCCCGGCTGGCGGAAAGTAGCAGCAAGCGGTTGGGTTGGGGGCGGAGTCCGCAACCGAGCGAAGGGAGGCGTCAAGCGGTGGCGTGGCGGAGCCACCAAGTCCAAAGTCCAAGCGAAGACCCCCCAATGACGGGCTGGGCCCAGCTGTCACGGCGCGAGCCAGCTCGCGTCGGCTGCCGCCACGCGGCGGTCCGTGGCGCGTCGGCTCGGCCTGGCGGTATCGACAAGCCGTGGCGGCCTCAGCGAGGTTCGGGTTGGGTCAGCTGGTGTTTTTTTTTTTTTTAGAAAGAGCTGATGCTGTGTTGGACAGGCTGGCGTTGAGGTGGCCCGAGCATGACGCAACGGACGTCGGCTTGATCGGATCCGACCGGACGGAGGTTCGCCGGAGACCGGTCAGGGTCTGTTCGACGGTCGCTCTCCATGGGCCCGACTGCGGCCACCGCATCGTTATCGGGTGGGCTGAGGCAGGTCAGCTACTTCTCCCCGGCCTGTTAATTGCAGTTTCGTTTTTATAAAATTATTAAAACGATGATTTCGGGTCAGATAGCCACAATCCTGATAACGTGTGGGCACTAAGAGCATCTCTAGTAGAACCCTCAAACCCTTAAATCTAAAATCAGTTTTAAGGGTTGAGAATTGGCAATTTTTGACACTTTTAAGGGTTGAAAAACAGAGACAATGACTAGAACCCTCAAACCCAACCCTTATAGCCTAGTTTTGAACACTATGAACATGCACGCGGAGGAACAGAGGATACAAAAATGACTTCAGCCGCGGAGGAGCTCGCGCTCGCGCTGCCTAGACGAGGCCGTCTCCCTGGCATACCGCGCGGTGGAGCTCCGCCGGGCGCCGCGGCCGCGGCGCCGCGGCGGGCGGGGGCGCGGCGACGGCTGGAGCGCGGGGGGCGGCGGCGGCGGGCGGGGCGCGGCGGCGGCGGCTGGAGCGCGGGGCCGGGGCCTGGGCGCAGAGGGGCGGCGGGGCCGGGGCCGGGGCCGGGGCGGCGGCCGGAGCGCGGGGGGCGGCGGGGCGGCGGCTGGAGTGCGGAGTGCGGCGGGCTGGCGGCGGCCGCTGCGGATTCCTCCCGCGCGCGGGAACCAACTTCCTCCCGCGCGATGTGGGAAAATGAGTGCGGGTTGGGGGCAGTTTCCCCCCCCCCCCAACCCTCACTTCTACAGGCTGGGAAGGGGTTTGAGGGTTCGACCTCTAATTTTTTTTTACGGGTTTAAGGGTTTAAGGGTTCTAGTCTACGCCGTTTTTCCGATGAAAACTGTAAAAAAAGCGGTTATTTTTAAAGATTTGAGGGTTTGAGGGTTCTACTAGAGATGCTCTAAGGGGTGTTGTCCACATGTTCCATGTGGTGTGTAAAGGAAACACGCCATACGTCTGTGTGTGGGTAAAACAGCTAACGTCCACACGTCCGGCCTCCTTCCTCGCGACCCGCATATCTGGCCTGCCACCTCGCGGTCCCCGCGTGACAGTTTCACTCAGTTGTCATGTAACACTGGAAAGACATGACAACTGACACGCATGCGGACACGTCAGTTCCACTCAATTGTCATGTAACACTAGGAAGACATGGCAATTGACAGACATGCGGACACAACCAGTTCAACTCAGTTGCCATGTAACACTGGGAAGACAGGGTAACTCACATACATGCGAGAACAGCACTTCCACTCAGTTGCCATGTAACACTCGGAAGACATGACAACTCACAGGCATGCTGGCACGATAGTTTCACTCAATTGACATGTAAACACTGAGAAGACATGACAACTGACACGCGTGAGGGCACGACAGTTCCACTCAGTTACCATGTAACAGTATGAAGACATGACAACTGACATGCATGCGGACACAACAATTTCACTCAGTTGCAATGTAACAGTATGAAGACATGGCAACTGAGAGGCATGTGGGCGTGTGAGCGCGACGTCAGTTGCACCACATGTCGGATTGGCAGCCGCGTGTGGGCGTGCGTGAAACAGGCGTGTGTGCGAACTACTTAACGCCCACACACGAGCCTCTTCCTACGTGGCACAAAAAAACTGTCAAAAATATCAAAATTAGTGCAAACCACGAACGGACGCAAATCCATGTTGTGGACGGTTTGCAAACGTCCACACGTGTGGACGTTATCTTTTCTCTTTTTTAAACGACCGATTTTTTAATTATAACAACCTAAATGATGACGTTCACACACGTGTCACTTATCAACCTAACCCTAACGCATGTGATGCCATTCGATTCTTTTGCACGAATATTGCAGTAGTTGCCATCTGGGTCGAGAGCCACGTAAGCAGAGGCGAAAGATGAAAAAAATTTAGGGTGTGGCGAAGTTTATCGAAGATCACCGGAGGTCCAAAGCTATGGAGTCGCATCAGACAAATTCTGTCATCGGACGAACGCTATCCTCACGGGAGTGACGAAGTGCAATTCGAACGGCCATTGCCTCCACCAACCCACACGGGATGACACCCCAGTTGACGGATCCGAACTAGTCAAAGTTAGATCCCGCTGCTCGTCATGCCGCGAAAGGCTGGAGATTGCCTCATGTGAGATCGGATGACAAAGGGGAGTGGAGGTGAGCTGAGTGAAGTGGTCGGGGTTTGATCCGGCGAGCGGATGGGAGAAATATACACGAGTTGGGTGGGCCAGCGTGCGTCGGGTCAGAAGTGGCGGATTCGCCGGGCACCCTCATATTCGCCCCATATTTGGGCTGGACATGAGGGGTGCCGGTCAGCCCGCGCGTTTGAGACCCGTTTGCAACATCGTGTGGATCACTTTTCTATGATCGGTTAGTGACCGAGCGACCTGACCTGGCCGGACGTTTGAGACGGGTTTAAAAGGTCCAGTTGTAGATGCTCTAAACCTTCAGTCTAGCACCTCCGTAGACTGCCCCGTCGCCAGTCGCCCTCCTGTTCCTCGTGACCTGGCCAGCCGCCGCGTGCGGCACTAGCTACTTAGGGTTCAATCGTGTGTGTGCGCGGGTGGAGCTTGTCGCATGTGCGTGAGCGTGGGCGCTCGATAGAATCGAGCTCGACCGGTTTCTGACACAACAATTGGATGGGTCGGCCCATCAGACGAGTGGCTCTTTCATCATTTTATGGATGTGCTCGAATAAGACAATAGATAGATTGATACATGCTTATGTATAAATTTTATTTTGCTCACCGGGGGCCTCCGCCAGTGCACATAAGTACACAACACCGTGTGGGTGAACTACTCATCGCCCACACGGACACCATCCAGTCCATCAGCTTACGGTTGCTCGCGTCGTCGTGTGGGGTTGATCTCTTCTTGCCCACACGGATATCATCCAGTCCATTAGTGCACGACTGCTCGCATCGTCATGTGGGTGAATTATTGTTCGCCCACACGACGCTCGTACAGTGATTGATAGTAACTACAATTATGCATATGTGGCAACTAGTTAATCACAAATAAAAATTATGACTGATCATACATGGCAACCATGATTTAACCACATGTGGCAATTAATTAATCATACATGTTCACCATGCTAGATCATACTATGGCAACTACGGTTTGATCACACGTGGCAGCTACAGTTAATTAGACATGTTAATTATAGTTAACTCAAATGATAAGTGTCACACTTGTGATACGAAGTAACACTGTCCTCACGTTTTTATAACTAAAATTGCCATCGAGAAAAACAAAATAAAAAAACAAAACTTGTCACTTAAAAACAAAGTTGTAATGCTTTATACCTAAAGTTACCATTCCCGGGTAACTAAAATTGCAATAAAAAAATGTTAGGACGGAATTGCTTTGTTCCACATGTACGGGATGTGATTGAGTAGTTCTTGTTGGATCGACGTGCGAGCCGTCGTAGGTGTGCCCGGTCATGTGAACAGTTTTAATATTCGTTCACGACCGGACGAGTTATGTGGTGTGATGTTCATTATACCACATATACGATGAATATCGGGGTTCTATAATGAAACGATCGCTTTAATTGTGGTTCGACCGTGTTGTGCTCGTACAACTTTTGCTTTCTCAATAGCTGCTCAAATAAAATCAAGAAAATGGAAAGGAATCCTTAGGAAAAAGAAAGGAATGGAAGATACAACCCAACAATATGCAGAGACTTGATAGTGGACCAGTCCACAAGAGCTGGTGGCCCGGTGAACATGGGACTTCCTATATGACACATTTTACGTCATAGAGGAGCTTGACGCACAGGGGCGACGCACGATTGTGCCGGCCCAACACGTTTCCAATCGCAGGACACAAAAAATGCTAAAAAAAACATGACTTACTAGGTTTCGATCCCACGGCCTCAAGCAACAAGGAAACCGAACCACGAGCCATTAATCACTACACTACAAAGCTACCTGAAGAGACTAGGTGCAAAATCTTATAAGAGCACACACGAACGTTGTGATTTGAAAAACATTTCTTGAAATTGCTAGCAGTTTTTGAAACGTCCCAATATTTATATATTCCAACATTTTTTTGGAGAACTATTTTTTGTACTTTCCAATCAAAAAAGAAAATTAATTTTATTTTTGCAAATCCCGAACAGTTTTCGAAACGCGAACAAATTTTCAAAAAATAGACGTTTTCTGAAAAAAGAACAAATTCTAAAAAACGCAAACAATTTTATAAATTTTGGATTATTTTCTGAGATCACGTACAGGTTTTAATTTTTGAAAAAAATGAAAAACACGTTTTTTTCAATTAAGAACATTTTTTCTTAAACAGAACATTTTTTTAAAGGCGATTTTTTTATTCTATGTTTCTTTACAAGTGCGTTTTTTTTAAAAAGGATATTTTTTGAAATTGCAAACAAAATGTTGAAACCGTGACCATTTTTTGAAACATGAACATTTTTTCGCTGCTAGCCACTACGATTAAAGAGGACTCGTGACAAAAATGCATTGCGAGAATTCAGAACTAAATAGCGGTAGCACATTTCACACAATTTGATAGAATCAGGAACAAAATTCCAAAATTTGAGATATTTCCCCAAATTACGAAACATTTTTGACAAACCCAAACAATTTTCTGAAATTGCAAACACATTTTGAAATTTCTATACTTTTCAATCAACATGCAAATTTTCTGATTTATGAACAATTTTTTTAACAGAAATAAATATAAAAATCATGAACATATGAAACTTTTATAACAGATTTAAAAATGGAGAACAATTTTCAAAATACCAAACAAATTCGAAACACAAACATTTATTTACGATACATGAAAGAAAAAATGAAAACACTAACATTTTTTGAAATTCTGTTTTTTTAAACAGCAACTTGTTTTGAAATTTCTGAAAGACGTTTTGGAACACGAACATTTTGTGAAAATTTAAGGAAAACTTGAAAACTAGAGCAAAATTGAAAATAGAACATTTTCTAAAATTCTTGAACATTTTTTAAAAGTTTGAACAAAACTGAAAACAAAAACATTTTTTAAAATTCCTAAACATTTTTTAAATTGGGAGCAAGAACTGAAAACAAGAACTTATTATAAAATTCCTAATAAACATTTATATTTCTCAAACAAAATAAAGATGAAAAAACGAAAGAGGAAAGAAAAGAAAATAAAAATAAAAGCAAAAGAATAGAAAAGAAAAAAAGAAATAGAAAACCGGTTCAGAAAACTCTTAAAAGGTTCATAAAATCAGAAAAACCGACTGTGAACCACCTAGAAGATTCCCAAAACCGGATTTGTTCAAATGTTTGAACTGGCCGGCCCACCGGAAACGTTCGTCGATCTGCCATGTGGGTCACCCCGGCTAGTTGCCGCAAGGAGCGTCAAATAGGATTTTCCAGCGAACATATCCCTGTAAGAGTAATATGGGCCGACACCGTTAGAACCTCCAAATTCTTTCTTATTTTCGTAATAAATGAGCTCAACTCTGGCCCATACAATTCTATCTAGTATTGTTGTATTATTAGTATTCTTTGTTATTTTCTTCTTTCACGCCGAAATCCATTGTGGACACATTTGATGCATCAATTCCAAACAAGAAATAAATAAATTAAGGTCCTTTGAAGAGGGATACATTTTATAGCAGCGAAAAATGTTGGTAGATCTGTTGTGTAAAGAGTGAATCAGGCCCTCCTAGGTGGCCGAATGGTTGATACAAGATTTCACCCTTACGTTCCACATGAATAGTGTATCATTATACACCCAAATTTATTTTACAGATGAAACCCATCGGTCGTGTGTGATTTTCAACTCTGAAAGAAAATGACGTTGCAAGTTATGTATCTTTTACTGGTGTACAACGCTAATTTTTTAAATATTGCTTTTGAACTCTCAAAGTATTCAAATATTGCTTTTGAATTTTATTTTCAACTCTCAAAGTATTTTCTCATTTTCAAATATTGCTTTTGAATTTTAAATAATGTCCTTGTTCCAAAAAAAGTGTTCCTGTTTTCTAAAAAATGTTATAGTTTTCTATATTTGTTCGCAAACATGAACAATTTGTTAAAGTATTCAAATAATACTCTTGAATTTCAGAATTTGTTCCTATTACGAAATCAAAAATACAAAGAAATGTTCATGTTTTCAAAGTTTGTTCCCGAATTAAAAAAAATGCATTTCCAAATTTTGTTTATGAGTTTTTAAAACATGTCTTTTAGTTTAAAAAATCTCACTGTTTAATTTTTTCTTCACATTTTATAACTTTGTTTAGAATTTCAAACCTTGTGCACAAATTCAATAAAATTATGATTTGCCTGAAATACTTAAGTTATCAAAAGAAAATGTTCATGTATTTAAAAAATGTTCGCATTCTAAAAATATTCTATTTTTGAAAGGAAAAACAGTTCAAGATTTAAAAAGTTTCAAATTTGCAGCTGCCGTTAGACCTTAGGGACTCGTGATGATGCATCGCCAAGGTCGGTTAGTAGCACCCTTTGCTAGTATTGCTTTAATGGGTCGGCCAATCGCTTTCGCCTTTGTGTGCCGGGATATGTTTGACGCAAAATGCATCAAATAAAAGGTCCCGAGTGTTATCGTTGTCTTCGAGGTTTAGACGCGTGCCAAAAGATTGTATTGACGCGAGGGTTCGATCATCATACTAGCATGGATTCGTTAAACATGATAAAAATGATCAAACACTACAAGAATGTTAGTGAATATAATGGCGTCGCCATAAATGCAAAATAAGAGCATCTACAATCGGACCCCTCATATTGTCTCAAACGCGCGGGCGGCCTGCCCGGTCATAAAAAATCGACCCATCCGGACCCTTCAAAGGGGCCTCAAACGCTCTGGCTAACAGGCACCCTCATATCGAGCCCAAATATGGGGCATATACAGGGGAGCCCGTGCGTGGCCGCACACGCCTGCCATGTTGGACCTGACATCCTGACCCCATCGTAAATTGCACCAAATCCATTCTGCAACACAGCCGGATCCATTTGTTGTTTTGCTCTCTTCTTCCTCCTCGCACCGTCCGTCTCGCAGCTCCGTCACCGCGCGTGCTCCGTCATCGTTCCTAGACTCTGCCCTGCCAGCTCTGTCAGAGGAGTCTTTTGTCCCGTCCTCGCCACGGAGGACGCATCGTCGGCCCGGGAGACACCGCAGTACGTCTAGCAACTCTATGGCCGTGCCTTGCATTGGATGTGTTCAACACAATGTGTGACCGGATTTTTTTTGTCAATTTATAAGGGAAAACGATGAATTCTGATGCTTCGCTTGGCGAGGAGTATGGACCGACGGGGCTTGGTGAACCGCTTGAAGATAAGTTCTTCAATTCATCGGATTCAGATGAAGAAGTGGACATCATCATGCTCATGACCATACAAGAGCAAATAGACCAGCAAGTGGAGCATATTCTCAATTTCAACGACTTAATCAAAGGAAGAAGAGTGATCAATCGGGATAGGGTATCCGGAGCAAAGCTACCGCAGAAGGATTACGTTGCTCCGAACCCAACTTTCCCGGATGATACATGGGTTCGTCGTCGTTTACGCATGCGAAAATCATTGTTTTTGCGAATTGTGGAGGTCATGGAAGCACACGACGACTACTTCAAGGTGACAAGGGATTGCTATGGTAAATTGTCTTTCTCTACTAAATACAAGTGTACGACTGCTTTGAGAATGCTTGCACTTGGTAGTGCGGCAAATGCCATTGGTTAGATGGTTAGGATGGGAAAAGCACATGCCTGAAGACTATTGTCAACTTTGCCCGTGTCGTGGTAGATTTGTTTGGAGCAGAGTATGGACACGAAGAAGTTGTTGGCTATTGGAGAGGCGAGATGGTTTCAGAAATTATCAGATCAATTGATTGCATGCATTGGCAGTGAAAGAACTGCCCAAAGGTCTGTGAGGAATGTATCAAGGTCATACCAAAGTGGCCACCATCATACTAGAAGCTTCTAGCGGTGTCATCACATGACTTATGGATTTGACATGTTTTCTTTGGAATGTCGGGTTCTCACAACGACATCAACCGCTTCAAGATCTCCGGTGTTCAGGATTGCAACAGGGAATCACCCTCATGCAACTACATGGTCAACGACCGAGACTACAACATGTGATACTATCTTGCCGATGGCATATATCCATATCCGACCACATGGCAAAAAATATAAACACTTCGCAACAATGCAGGAAGTAGCTAGGAAGGATGTGGAGAGGGCATTTGGAGCGTTGCAAGCGCGTTGGGGAATTGTTCGTGGGGCCGCAGTGATATGGAAATTAGAAACTTTGTGGCAGTTTTTTTTGGAAAGGAGGATTACTCTCAGCCTCTGCATCTGGACAATGCATGCAACCATTTTATTGATTATTCACAAAGATCTTACAAATTAGTACACGAGGTAGTTTGAAGTGATCATCTTAGCAACAACTGTCATTACTCCTATTCACTTGATGAAGGGATGTCGATAGTCCGAGCCTAATACCAAACCGACATCGCATGAGAGCCTAACATCTAAAGCGGAGGCCCCAACCAAGCCACATACTGGGTTTGAGGTACAAACCGGTCCGATGCACTCTCATGTGTCGCCGCCGCTGTCTTCCACCAATCCATCTTTAGAGAAGAACCTAACACACCGACCTAGCCAGGCCTCTCTGCCATCGGCACCGCCTTGATGCGAGACAACGTCCTCCTCCTACGCGAGTCCATCTCCGCGCATCGAACGTCGAGTCTTCACTACGCCACACCATTGAGATTTACCATCATCAACGTGTAAGATGAAGCACCGCTCCACCAAAGAAGCCGTCCACTAGTCCCTCGAACACGTGCACACCTCCAAGAATGACGTCCATAAGGAGGAAACGACTCCGGAGTGCCGCCGTCATCCGACCTACTCATCTAGGGTTTCCGAGGAAGGTAGCAGATAGAAATCTGGAGCCCGAGTCGCCCGAGCGGGGACGACGCGGGGGGTGAGATCTTGTGTGAAACTTTGTGGCAGTTGATTACATGACGTGTTATTTTACATAATATGATCGTCAAAGATGAGGGTGATGGTGTAACTCAAACTAATGATTTTGAAGCACATGAAGAACAAGTTGAAAATCCCAAAAGATCAGGATACAGTTCAATTTATGAACTTTCTACATATACATCAGAATCTCCGAGATCATCACGTCCACAGAACTACTCAATCATCTGGTCGAGCATATGTGGACCCACAATGAAAATCAAAGAGCAAATTATTGATTATGCACCTTTAATAAATCTGATGTAATGCTACTTATGTTGATATCAAAACAGTTGCTATTTTCGAGTGAACATTTAGTTTGCATGATCAACGTGAATGAATTTAAGAGTTCAAACATCAGATATGTGAATATAGTAAACAAAATGCAAGAAACCGTTTGGATGAGTATTGGTGGTCGGATTTGCACAGTGAGGCTGTTGTTGCTCATTTCTTCCATCGGCCGGCCGTGAAATGGATCGCGTATGCATAGCATAGTATTGCGAGCTCTTCTTGTTCAAACCTCGTCGAATCCCTGGTTTCTTCTTCAGGCCTTGCTTGATACTCCGTCCGTTCCCAAATATAAGACCTTTTAGAGATTTCACTATGGCCTATATACGTATGTATGTAGTCATATTTTAGGATGTAGATTCATTCATTTTGCTTCGTATCTAGTCTATAATGAAATCTTTAAAATGTCTTATATTTAAGAACGGAGGGAGTACTAGTGTATTTTAGAGAATTAGTGAGGGTTATCCCTGTCAAATTCTTAAATCCCCACATATTCCATAACACTATTTGGTTTTAGTGTATTTGACATGCTTCATCCCCACATTTCTCACAAATTTCCTAATTCTAGTACATTTTTCTCAATACCCAATACACTATCCCTACCTAATGAATTTGGGATAAATAGGGATTTAAAGGGATTGGATGAAGATTGAGGTTCCATCCAATCCGTGTGGGGATTATCCTCACCAATCTTTTCAAAACCACCCGTACCAAACAAGTCCTGAATGAAAATCGATACGAGTTAATCCATGCCATGTTTTGCAGAGAACACGCTACAAATCCAGCTGCCAGCAAACAATTATTTGCCCCAAATGACACGATTAAACCTTCCCAAATGCATCCACTCGCAAAAAAGCATGTCGGTCACGCTCGCTCTTCCGTTCCATCGCTTAATTTCGCAGTAGGTAATAGCAATAACCAAAGCAGAAAGTACTAAAAACTGGGCACTGCCCACCCAAACTAATCAACGAACCAACAAAACGAGCCCACGGCTGTCATCAATCAACACATGCCATCCCTCGACCCCGAGTGTGACGCCATCATTCTGGAGCTCCCTTCCGCTTGCTGCCCGTCGCCGTCGCCGTCCGTACGCGCCTTATTCTTCCGTCCGTCCGGAGACGGCGCGGAATCTTGGTTGGCTCTGGCGCTATTGGGTGTGCGGCGGGTGGTACTGCTGCTGGCTCGAGCCGGACCAGGAGGCCGCCGCCGCCGTCCCCGGGTAGGGCGCCAGCGCGCTCTCCCAGCTCCACTCCGCCGCCGCGTCGCCCTGCTGCTGCTGCTGCTGCTGCGAGTCGTGCGACGACGAGTAGTAGTGCCCCGGTGCAGAGGACGCGGAGGAGGAGGACGGCACGGTGGCCACCGAGACGGCGGACGACGGGAACGAGTAGTATGAGCCCAGGAAACCGCTCATGGCGCCGCCGTCGCCGCCGCCGCCATAGGAGCTGCTCATGCCGCCGCCGCCATAGGAGCTGCTCATGCCGCCGCCGCCGGCGCCTCCGTAGAACGAGAGAAGGTTGCCCTGGTTGGCGGCGGCGCCCCTGCCCTGCAGCAGCATCTGGTAGCGCAGGTAGTCGGAGGCCTGGGAGGCGCCGGCGGCGTAGACAGCCGGCGAGGCCGACCCCGCGGCGATCGGCGCGGCGGCGGGGGCGACGGTGGGCGGGTGCAGGCGCGCGTCCTCGGGGAAGTTGAGCTTGGCGCGGCTGCCGCGGAAGCGCAGCGCGGCGTCGTCGTAGGCGCGCGCCGCGGCCTCGGCCGTCTCGAAGGTGCCGAGCCAGACGCGCGCCGCCTTGTGCGGGTCCCGGATCTCCGCCGCCCACTTGCCCCACGGCCGCTGCCGCACCCCGCGGTACCTCCGGCGCGGCGCCTCCGCCTCCGCCGCCGCGTTGGACGCCGCCGGGGAGCGGGAGCGGTGTTCCTCCATGGTCGCCGCGCTCTGGCCCTGGGTGTCCGAGCTCTGGTCCGACCCTGCGCACGCACGCGGAAGCATATTTATACACGGTCTCGCCAAGTCACGAGGCGCGAAGCAAATCGAAAGCGGAAGGAATGCAAAGCGCGGTTCAAGTTGTGCACTTGCTCCGTTTTCGCGCCCCGCATGCAGTGAATGTGCACCGGAGCGCGACTCGCAGGGTGTTGTTAATGACGCGCCCGTCCCGATCACCGAGGAGTTCATTTCGAGAATGAACTGGAAAGCAGAAGAGAAAAGATATGGGAGTATTCATGCTGCCAGCAAAGTGATAAGCACGAACGCAGAAT
The DNA here is from genome assembly GCF_904849725.1 of Hordeum vulgare subsp. vulgare. Lineage (NCBI taxonomy): Eukaryota > Viridiplantae > Streptophyta > Magnoliopsida > Poales > Poaceae > Hordeum > Hordeum vulgare. The sequence goes on along the minus strand of NC_058520.1, from coordinate 537,099,711 downwards.
TCCAATCGCTTTTCGTTGCGAAAAAGAAGGAAGGGGATGAAAGAAAAATGCCCTGCCCTTTCAGGAAAGAAATGAGCTCTCTATCGGCTGTACTCTCGCTGGCGCTGGTATGCGTAACGCAGGCATGTCGATGACACGTGCGTGTACATGATACTACGAAGACCGACGCACTGTATTTTATACGTACCTAGGTACGATGAAATGCTACCTGAAGGGTGTTCACACGGGAATGCCTTTGCATCCTTGTTGCGTTGTAGAGGTGCAGTGGATTCCAAGACTTGGTTCAATGTCCATTTTTTTTAAGACTTGGTTCAATGGCGTACAACTGTGCAGCAGATGGGGTGTGTGAGGTTTGGAGATAGGGTTTGTTTCATTTTCCTTATGTCAGCTACGAGGAATCCATGCGCCTCGGTTCCGTCCAACGTTTCGATTTTGAGCTACATGCCATTCGTACGTAGTACGACCGGTTTGTTATACCTGCGCACGCTTGCATGTTGGGCACGCATTTTCCTCTTTCTTCAAAGAAATGAGTCTGCATTTTGTGCCTAGGGCTCTGCACTGACCAAAACTAGCACTACACGTGTTCACCGATTCTTTATGACTTGATCAGAACTATAGAAACGTAAAGGTTCCAACTTCATCGATTGTCTTCTTGGTTAAGTTAAGTTATACTCCTATATATACTCCCCGGGCCTTTTTCTACCTCTATCTAAAATATATTCTTGTAAAATACTGCTAGAACTTGTTGTTTTGCACCCATGGATATCGACATTTTCCTTCTTTACAAGCTTGTTATGATACTTCTGGTAAACCTCTGAATGCATCTTAAATATATTAATATCGCGAAGAAGAAAAATCAGCTTATCTGCCACGTTTCGAGATGGAGTAGCATGCAAGAATGCAATCGGGGAAAAGCAGAGCATGCGCAGCTGGGTGGAGCAAATATCAAATCCAAGGCAAAAGCAGAGCAAAGAGCATGCAAAGCTCTTCTTCTAGAGCAGGCCGAAGCGTAGCCTAGCAACAGCATGCGTGTGTTGACTGCTCGTTACCTGCGAACTCTGAAGAAGGGAAGCTCCCAAGCTCGTGCACGTAGCCGCCGCCAGCGCCGGCGTGCATTGCCTGCTCCTCCCAGCCCCAGCCCTCCGCGCCGGAGCCGGAGCCGGACGCCGCCGCCCACGGGTCGTCCTCCGCCACGACCCGCGACAGCGCCGACACCATCGTGGACATCTCCTGCGCCTGGTAGTAGCCCGACATGAGGTCCGCCGGGCTCGCCATTGTCGTCATTCCCTCCGGCGCCGCCCCGTCGCCGCCCTTCGCCGCCCGGCCGCTGCCGTGCGGCCCACGTTGGTCCGCCAGCTCGAACTCGAAGCACATCAAAGTCGCTCCGCTGCAGGAAAACAGCGCCTTGGCCTCCTTTGTTTTCAAATGGCGGAGCAGGGTCGTGTCGCCGTGAGGTTGGGAGATAGGAGCTGCTACTACGATCCGTCTCTCTCTCTCTCTCTCTCTCTCTCTCTCTGTGGTTTAATTTCGTTCAACGGTTCGAATATCTCAGAGGGACGACCTTGGCTCGCATATATAGCGCCAGTTCGCGGCTCGTACGTGCCCACTTAATAATAATAACAATCACAAGAAAGAAAGAGGAAAAAAAACGTGGGGAAATAGCCGTCATGAGATGTTCGTTTCAAACGGAGGCAGAGCCTCCTCCTCTGCTCCTGTTTATTTTTCTGAAGAAGAAAAGCTTTAGCTTCCCGAAGCGGTGAAACAATGTGCGCGTTTTACCCCCTCGGATTAATAAAAGGTTAAATTAACCAAGGTCTCTTTGTAATTCACGCACCTTCCACTTATTAGCACTAGACTAGAAGTACATTCCAAGCAGTCCCCGGTGTGAACGGGCGGGTTCGCTTGTACGGTCGGCAATGCGCATGATCGAATTGATACACAGTTCGCGTTGCCAAAGAAATGAAATGAAATAAAATGGACACACAGTTGGCAGGTCGGCAGCGTTGGATCGGATCCTTCCATTGGATGTCGCTCGAATACACAGCCGTATTATCTGAGGCTTGGGTCCGATTTACTTACTGCTCTGCTCCACTTACTGAGGTACCGATCGCTTTCGCCGACATCGGAGGTAGCGCGTACGTGGTTCACGCACCCTCGACGGCCTGTTGACGCGGTCAGCGACGAGGTGAGGAGCAGTTCGTTATTTGGAGCGTGTGCTTATCTGGTTTCGCTTCCTTTTTCTTCTTCTTTTCCCCGTCACGGTTTTGATCATTTCCTCGGGTAGTTTTCCTTGCAACGAACTGTCTATCTAGGAGTACTAGTGCGTGCTTATAACTTTTCTTCAGGTTGCCACTCACGAGTGACCGGACTGCTTCGTCATATTCACAGGGATAACGGGATATGCTCGGACGGGCCTTTGGGTCAATGCTTAGCGGGATCATGTTGCTCTCGCGCCTTGACTCATTCGCGCAAACATTGTAGTTAGGCCTGGTTGTAGCATGGTCTTCTTCACTGGTCCGACCTTTGATGGGCTCTGCCGTTTTCTTCAGGAGTTACCGTCTTCCTTTCTGTTCATCGAAAAGGGGGAGTGTGCATTCGATGCTAATCCATAGATGGACCTTTTATATGCGTCTCAAATGTCTGGATAGACCGTTTAATTATCGACCGATCAAAAAATGTTTATCAAGCTGAATCCCTTAAATGGGTCTCAAAAAATGTCTTCCTTTCTGTTCATCCGAAGGGAGGAGTGTACGATTCGATGCTAATCCATAGACGGACCTTTTATATCCAACCCAAAAATGAGGAGGATATGGGGGAGCCCGATCGCACCCGGGCGCCACGTCGGATACGATAGTCCGACCACATCGCAAATTGCCTCAAATTATTCAAACTCTCCCCCCTTCTCCCGTCATCCTCCAACATTTCCCGCGTCCGATCCCTCGCCGTTTGACAACCTTGCTCTCCATCCTCACCACCGGTCCTGATCCGTCACTGTGATGTCCTCTAGCCCGTCCTTGACCGCCGCGACGTAGACGCGGTCTGCCTCGTCCGTCGGCATCCCTTCCCTTGCTTCGTCTTGCAAGCTGGAGAACATCATTCGTAAGACGCATCGTCGTCAGCAGCGAGAGAGGGAGGTGGAGTTGTCGTCGCAGGTAGGTGCGGGCATTGTCGAGGAGATGTCTCCCCCGGTGCATCACCGCACCCCGAACCCCATCCATCCAAGCACCAACACGGATTGTGTCGTCCAGCACCCACGGGACCGAGGAGGATCCGACGATCGGCTGGGCCATTCCGGATAGCTCTCCGGCCACCACAATCCGTCGATCGACGATTATGAGTCACCGCAGCTTGTTCGGCAGCAGATGAGCACGCGCACCGCCACCGTCGGGGTAGCACTCAACATGTTCGATGAAATGACTGAACAAGACCGGGTACGTTTGCTCCTGTCCGATTAAATGTTCAATGTTTTGCATAGATCACTAGTTCGCACATGATGAATGCTTGGAAACCATGATCGTGTAGGAGACGTACGTGGCAAGCATGATCAATGACAATGAAGATCCGACTGAAATGGATTATGAATTGGAGGAGACCACCACGTTTGTGTTGGGTGACGTAGCATAAATTCAAAAAAATTCCTACGCATATTCAGATCTTCCTATGGAGAGACCAGCAACGAGAGAGGGGGTGAGTGCATCTTCACACCTTTGAAGATCGCTAAGCGGAAGCATTGCTAGAACGCGGTTGATGGAGTTGTACTCGCGGCGATTCAGATCGCGGTGTGATTCCGATATAGTGCCGAACCACGGCACCTCCGCGTTCAACACACGTGCAGCCCGGTGACGTCTCCCGCACCTTGATCCAGCAAGGAGGAGGGAGAGGTTGGGGAAGATCTCCGGCAGCACGACGGCGTGGTGTCGATGGAGAGACGAGGTCTCCCGGCAGGGCTTCGCCAAGCACCGGCAGAGAGGAGGAGAAAAAAGAGCAGGGCTGCGCCGAGGGAGAGGGAAAACTGTGTGCAAAACAGCCCCAAAACCCCCACTATATATAGGAGGAGGGGAGGGGGGGGGTGTGCCACCCCAAGGGTTCTCACCCTAGGTGGTGCGGCAGCCCCTCCAGATGGGAGGTTCGGCGGCCAGGGCAGGGGGAGGGGTGGCGCACCCCTAGGTGGGCCTTAGGCCCACCAGCGCCTAGGGTTTCCCCCCCTCCCCACCTCCTGCGCCTTGGGCTGAGTGTGGGGGGTGCACGAGCCCACCTAGGGGCTGGTTCCCTCCTGCACTTGGCCCATCTAGCCTCCCGGGGTCGTTGCCCCCTTCCGGTGGACCCCCGGGGCCACCTCCGGTGGTCCCGGTGGTCCTGGTACGTTACCGGTGACGCCCGAAACACTTCCGGTATCCGAAACCATCCGTCCTATATATCAATCTTTACCTCCGGACCATTACGGAGCTCCTCGTGACGTCCGGGATCTCATTCGGGACTCCGAACAACTTTAGATAACCTCATATAACAATTCCCTATAACCCTAGCGTCATCGAACCTTAAGTGTGTAGACCCTACGGGTTCGGGAGACAGGCAGACATGACCGAGACACCTTTCCTTACTCGTTCCGTAGCACGTCATCGTGTGACTAACTCCTTTAGTCACATTGAGCTCATGATGACGTTCTACCGAGTGGGCCCAGAGATACCTTTCCGTCACACGGAGTGACAAATCCCGATCTCGATTCGTACCAACCCGACACACACTTTCAGAGGTACCCGTAGTGCACCTTTATAGTCACCCAGTTACGTTGTGACGTTTGATACACCCAAAGCACTCCTACGGTATCCGAGAGTTGCACAATCTCACGGCCGAAGGAAAATACACTTGACATTACAAAAGCTTTAGCATACGAACAATACGATCTAGTGCTACGCTTAGGATTGGGTCTTGTCCATCACATCATTCTCCCAATGATGTGATCCCATTATCAACGACATCTAATGCCCATGACCAGGAAACCATGATCATCTATTGACTAACGAGCTAGCCAACTAGAGGCTTGCTAGGGACACATTGTGATCTATTTATTCACACATGTATTACTGTTTCCTGTTAATACAATTATAGCATGAACAATAGACGATTATCATGAACAAGGAAATATGATAATAACCATTTTATTATTGCCTCTAGGGCATATTTCCAACAGTTTGTACGTAGGGCAACATCCCATTCCAATCCGAGCAAGAAGAAGAAGGGCAAGACGGCTAAGACAAGAGGTCCGACTTTCACAAGATTTGAGATCGAGAAGGAGAGGTTGCAACTCGCCCGGGACACAGAGGTTGCGAAGATCATGTTGGCGAATGAAACCCACTTGGATACGCCTACGAAGAAATGGCTTGCGGAGAATAAAAATGAGATCAATGAGCATAGGGCGCGAGAGGCGGCGGGGGAGGGTGCGGTAGCGGAGCACGTTGCCAGGATGCATGCGGAGCACGAAGCCTGGATGCACGCAGAGCTTGGTGCCTAGACGGAGTAGGACAAGCTCGACGAGCATGACGCATGGATGGGCGCGTCCAGCCAATGATCCGACAAGCATCCCTTCTTGCTTGGACATTGATTTCGTTTTGACATGTTTGATTTGTTGAACTATGCTTTAATTTGCTCTGTAACTGTTGAATTCAAAGAATTTGTATCGGATGATCGACGTGCATGGATTTGAGGGTTTCATTTGAGGTATGTGGATGTGCGACTGATGACGAGATGATGTATATACTTATCGCACCTCGTTGGTTACCCCAAGTGGAAGGTTGAGATGTAGTCAGCAGAAAGTTTTCCCTCACACGAAAATTGTAAGGTTTATCAAACCAAGAGGACTCCTAGGCTCAACAAGTAGGTGTCTCTGGTCCTGGTCAGCAGAAGACGTGGACCTGCACACACAACAAATAACTTTGCTCCCAACGAGTACAAAGAGGTTGTCAATCTCTCCGGCCTTGTAGTTTGCAAATGATAAAAACACAAGCGAGAAAGTAGTAGTGATTGCAATGGAAAAGTAAATGAAAGCGGTAAATAGTGGAGATGTAAACAATGATGGTGATATGAACCAGATTCACATGATGTTTACTAGTGATGCCTCTCTCCCAAAATACGATAAACAACTATGCTTGGGTAAACAAATCACAATTGGGCAACTGACAGAATTATGAACGCACCACAATGCTAATTATGCTACTTGATAGTTAGAGGTTCAATAGTAATGGGCAGTACGCCAAGACAAGTAGACCGTTTATTCTTCAACATCTACTTACTAATCATCCAGCTTGAGATATCTATCCACAACATCTCTCTGGTATTAGTTGTTGTTGCCAAAATTGTTCCTACCAACAAAATTCACGTCCAAACTAGCGTTGCTACTCTCAATCAAAGAAGATAGTGGCATGTCATTAGGATCTATGGTAGCGTTTCTACTAGCAACCAAATTCATCAACTCGTCCATCTTAGCACTAAGCGAGTTAATTTCTTCTATATTGTGCACCTTTTTGCTAGCAGGCGACCTTTCAGTGTGCCATTGAGAGTAGTTAGTCATGATATTGTCTAGGAGTTTTGTAGCGTCTCCTAACGTGATTTCCATGAACGTTCCACCTGAGGCGGAGTCCAAGATATTGCGAGAAGCGAAATTCAAGCCAGCGTAAAAGGTTTGTATAATCATCCACAAACTCAAGCCATGAGCAGGACAATTTCTAATCATAAGCTTCATCCTCTCCCAAGATTGTGCAACGTGTTCATGATCAAGTTGCTTGAAATTCATGATATCGTTACGTAAGGACATGATCTTTGCCGGTGGAAAATACTTGGATATGTAATCATCTTTGCACTTATCCCAAGAATTGATACTATTTTTAGGCAAATAAGAAAACCAAGTTTTTGCGCGACCTCGCAACGAGAAAGGAAAAAGTTTCAACTTAATCACGTCATTATCCACATCTCTTTTCTTTTGCATATCACAAAGCTCAATGAAGGTATTGAGATGGGATGCGTCATCTTCACTAGGAAGGCCAGAGAATTGCTCTTTCATAACAAGATTCAACAAAGCTGCGTTGATTTCATACGATTCCGCACTAGTGGCGGGAGCAATCGGAGTACTAATAAAATCATTATTATTAGTGCTCGAGAGGTTGCAAAGTTTGGTGTTTTCAGCCATGATGACTTCAACAAACAAACAAGCACACAAGCAAGGAAGAAAACCAGCAAAGGGAAACGACAAAGGCAAAAGAAAACGGCGAAGGAGAAAGGCAAATGAAAACGGCAAATGTGAAGTGGGGGAGAGGAAAACGAGAGGCAACTCGCAACAAAAGTAAATGCAAGAGAAGAGTTTGTGAGACCTACTTGGATAGATCTTGATTTCTCCTCCCCGGCAACGGCGCCAGAAATACTTCTGCTACTGCAACAAAAGACCTTCCAACGGCGCCAGAAATAGGAGTGTTGCTTGATACTCCTCGACAACGGCACCAGGAATCCTTGAGCTGCGTCTACGCCTTAAGGGACTTCCTAGGCAAGTATGCAAAGGATTTCCCCCGTGGCCTTGGAGCCTTGTGTTGGTGTTCCCTCGAAGCGGAAAGGGTGATGTAGCACAACGGTGGTAAGTATTTCCCTCAGTTTGAGAACCAAGGTATCAATCCAGTGGAGGAGTATCTCAAGATCCTGCACAAACACAAAAGTTTGCTCCCAACGCTTTGAAGGGGTTGTCAATCCCTTATAGATTGTTCGCCAAGTGAGAACTGAAAGGAACAAAGTAACAAGCAAAGTAAAAGTGGAGGTGTAAACGATGGATGTGAATAGACCCGGGGACCGTAGTGTTTACTAGTGGCTTCTCTCATAAAAGCAAGTAGACGGTGGGTGAACAAATTACTGTCGATCAATTGATAGAACCGCGCAAAGTCGTGATGATATCTATGGCAATGATTATATCTATAGGCATCACGTCCAAAACAAGTAGACCGATACTTTCTGCATCTACTACTATTACTCCACACATCGACCGCTATCCAACATGCATCTAGTGTATTAATTCCAAAAGAACAGAGTAACGCCTTAAGCAAGATGACATGATGTAGAGGGATAATCTCAAACCAATGATGAAAACCCCATCTTTTTACCCTTGATGGCAACTACTTAATGTGTGCCTTGCTGCCCCTACTGTCACTGGGAAAGGTCACCACATGGTAGAACCCAAAACCAAGCACTTCTCCCATTGCAAGAATCATAGATCTAGTTGGCCAAACAAAACCCAAGACTCGGAGAGACTTAAAAGGATATCAAATCATGCATATAAGAAATAAGCAAAGACTCAAATATATATCATAGATAATCTGATCACAAATCCACAATTCATCGGATCTCGACAAACACACCGCCAAAGAAGATTACATCGGATAGGTCTCCATGAAGATCATGGATAACTTTGTATTGAAGATCCAAGAGAGAGAAAAAGCCATCTAGCTACTAACTACGGACCCGTAGGTCTGAAGTGAACTACTCACGAGTCATTGGAGGGCGATGATGATGATGAAGAAGCCCTCCAACTCCAAAGTCCCCTCCGGCAGGGCGCCGGGAAGGGTCTCCAGATGAGATCTCGCGGAAACGGAAGCTTGCGGCGGCGGAAAAGTATTTTCGAGGCTCCCCTGATTTTTTGCTGAATTTTTGGGAATATATAGGCCAAGGATCTAGGTCAGGGGGCGGCCAGGGAGGCCACAAGCCCTGCCACCGCGGCCTCCCCCTGGTGGCGGAGTGGGAGCTTGTGGGCTCCCTGGAGCCCACCCGGCTTGGCCCAGAGGCCCCCCTGATCTTCTTCCGTTCGGGAAAAAATCATTTCGGGTTTTTTATTCCGTTTGGACTCCGTTCCAAAATCAGATCTGAAAAGAGCCAAGAACACAAAAAAAACAAGAACTGGCACTTGGCACTGAATTAATAAGTTAGTCCCCAAAAAGATATAAAAGGTACATAAAACATCCCAAGATGACAAGATAACAACATGAAACCATAAAAAATTATAGATACGTTTGAGACGTATCAGTTACCCCAAGTGGAAGGTTGAGATGTAGGGAGCAACAAGTTTTCCCTCACACGAAAACTGTAAGGTTTATCGAACCAAGAGGTCTCCTAGACTCAACAAGTAGGTGTCTCCTGTTCTGGTCAGCAGAAGACGTGGACCTGCACACACAACAAATAACTTTGGTCCCAACGAGTATAGAGAGGTTGTCAATCTCTCCGGCCTTGTAGTTTGCAAAGGATCAAAACACAAGCGGGAAAGTAATAATGATTGCAATGAAAAAGTAAATGAAAGCGGTAAATAGTGGAGGTGTAAACAATGATGGTGATATGGACCGGAGTCACATGATGTTCACTAGTGATGTATCTCTCCCAAAAGACGATAAACAACTATGCTTGGGTAAACAAATCATAATTGGGCAATTGATAGAATTATGAACGCACCGCAATGCTAATTATGCTACTTGATAGTTAGAGATTCAATAGTAATGGGCAGTACGCCAAGACAAGTAAACCGCTTATTCATCATCATCTACTTACTAATCATCCACCTTGAGATATATATCGAGAACATCTCTCAGGTATTAAGTTGCGAGCCCCACCCAAAGTGTAAACTCAAAGCAACAGACAACTGCATTAACGAACTATGCGTAAGGTAAACAGTCCTTGAAACCGTGGTCACAAGCACCGTTGTTTTTTCCCTGGTGGCAACAACACATCCCCTTGTCTCATGTTTCTGTCACTCTATCTAGACATCGAGGGGCATGAACCCACAATGATGCATAACGCTCCCTCTTGGAGTTACAATCTACTACTCAGTCAAAGCAATAAATAGCAAGGGAGAACATGCATGAATCACTAAGGAACATAATATAAAAGGATAATCAAATATATAACTCATAACAATGTGAACATAATCTCATAATCCATCGGATCCCAACAAACCGAGCATAAAAATAGCAAGAGAATTACATAGATGCCTTGATCATGTAGGGTTGCTCACAAGGACTAACCATTGAAGCACAATATTGGAGAGAATACATCACATAGCTACTGGTCATGGACCCATGGTCCAAGGAGGACTACTCACGGCACATCTGTAATGCGTCCATGGCGGTGGAGAAGCTCCTGGAGGTCAATCCTCCCTCCGGCAGGGTGCCGGGAAGAGGTCTTGTGACGCTCCCGATCTCGGAAGTGCTGTGGCGGCGAAACGATGGAGAAATTTGCGATTCTAGAAGTTGTGGAAGGGTTTCCTCTCGGGACGCTAAATATAGGCCAAAGGAGGGCACCGGAGGAGGTGGGTCCCACCTAGGCGGCCTCCTAGCGCGGCCTAGGGCCTGTCCGCGCCAGCACGTCGCCTAGGGAGCCCCTAGCTCCCTCTGGCCCATCTTCGGTTATCGGGAAGCTTCTGTTTCTCTGATTTTTTATATATTTTTCCTGGAATTTTTCGGGTTTTGGAAAATTGAGTAAAAGTCCATGCAAAATAGACATCAGCAGACAAAAACTGGCACTGGATGCACTGAGTTAGTAGATTAGTCCAAATGTGTGTAAAATAATATAAAAGTGTAGCAAAACATAAAAGAATGTCACCCAAAAGATCATGGAACAAGCAGAAATTGTAGATACGTTTGGGACGTATCAGCGAGACAACATATGAGGGGCCGGTGGGCGCTCTCCGCGTGCGTGCCCGGACGCGTGTGCGTGCGTATAGGGGGTCGAATTTTTCAAGTCTGGTTGTAGATGCTGTAACACCGGATATTTGCGAGCCTGTCAATTTTTTAATTGCAAACATGTGTTTCGAAATTGAAGCGCGGCGAGCCAATGCATGTAGGAGCATTTATGAGCAACGACTCTATTGGTCGTAAGGCTAACTACAACGCAGGACCCCATATGGTCCGGCCATGTCTGTTTGGGGGTAAACGAATAGAATAAACCATCCAACGCGCCGGAGCAAACATACCAATGTCCTTTTTGGTCCGTTTTTGACCCATTCCCGACCCAACTTTGGGCCTCGTTTGCGGCCGAACGAACACGCACAGAGGGGCGTTCCACGCACCCTTGTCCTTCCCTTGGCACGCCCGTCTGGGACATGACTGCCTCACTTTCCCTCCATTTTTCCTAAAACTCTTTCGCACCACCTCTCCCCTCTCTCCCTCCACCATGACTAACGACCCGATGAATCCCAACGACCTGCCTACGGCAGCATGCCGTGCGGCGAAGAAGAAGGCTCCCAAGAAATCACGGCTGGAGCTCACGCCGGTGAAGCTCGCCAAGCTCGATGCGAAATCGGCCAAGAGAAGGAACCAGTGTATAAAGGACAAGCAGAAGAAGGCCGATGCATACGTCACCATTTAGCTGGTCACGATACGTGCCGCGCAGCACAAGGCTAACATCGTCGACAAGGAGGCCATCGTTGCCAAAGCTCACACCCTCCTCATGTTGGGGTTGTGCTGACCCTCGCCAGCTATTTTGTCGGTCGTTGAGATGGATGCGGCAAACACAGGCTTGTCGGTCATCGGTCCTCTGCATCACCGACATCATCGACCTCAACGTCATGCTTGTTGGAAATATGCCCTAGAGGCAATAATAAAATAGTTATTGTTATATTTCCTGTTTCAAGATAATCATTTATTATCCATGCTATAACTGTATTGAATGAAAACATAAATGCATGTGTGGATATATAAACAAAATTGTGTCCCTAGTGAGTCTCTAGTTGACTAGCATGTTGATCGAGGATGGTTAAGGTTTCCTAGCAATAGACAAGTGTTGTCACTTGATGACGGGATCACATCGTTAGGAGAATGATGTTATGGACAAGACCCAAACTATGAACTTAGCATATGGTCGTGTCATTTTGTTGCTATTGTTTTCTGCATGTCAAGTATTCATTCCTATGACCATGAGATCATGTAACTCACTGACACCAGAGGAATGCCTTGTGTGTATTAAACGTCGCAACTGTACTGGGTGATTATAAAGGTACTCTACAGGCATCTCCGAAAGGTGTCCCTTGAGTTAGCATGGATCAAGACTGGGATTTGTCACTCCGTGTGACGGAGAGGTATCTCGGGGCCCACTCGGTAATACAACATCACATATAAGCCTTGCAAGCAATGTGACTAAAGATTTAGTCACGGGATCTTGTATTACGAAACGAGTAAAGAGACTTTCCGGTAACGAGATTGAAATAGGTATGGAGATACCGACGATCGAATCTCGGACAAGTAACATACCGAAGGACAAAGGGAATGGTATACAGGATTATATGAATCCTTGACATAGAGGTTGAACCGATAAGATCTTCGTAGAATATGTAGGATCCAATATGGACGTCCAGGTCCCGCTGTTGGATACTGACCGGAGAGTGTCTCAGGTCATGTCTGCATAGTTCTCGAACCCGCAGGGTCTGCACACTTAAGGTTCGGTGACGTTTCGGTATAGTTGAGTTATAGGTGCTGGTGACCGAAGGTTGTTCGGAGTCCCAGATGAGATCCTGGACATCACGAGGAGCTCTGAAATGGTCCGGAGGTAAAGATTGATATGTAGGAAGTCCTATTTTGGTCACCGAAAAGGTTTCAGGCTCATCGGTAGTGTACCGGAAGTGCAGGGAGGGTACCGGGGGACCACCGGGAGGGGTGTGATGACCCTAGGGGCTTCATGGGACAAGAGAGAAGGCAACCCCGTCCCTGGTGGGCTGGACGACACCACCTCTAAGGGCCCATGCGACTGGATGAGGAATAAGAAAAAAAAACACAAGGTGGAGAATGTTTCCAAGTGGGAGAAGGAATCCTCCTCTCCTCCCACTCTGGCCGACCCAAAGGGGAAACCCTAGAGCTGACGACCTCCCTCCTGTCCTCCTATATATACTAGAGGTTTGAGGGATTTTTGGGACACAATATTTTTCAGCCACATGCTACCTCAACTCTAGATCACAGTTTCTCCTCTAGATCGGTTTTTGCGGTGCTTAGGCGAAGCCGTGCAGAAACAGATTCACCACCACCACCGGCACGCCATCATGCTGCCGGAGAACTCATCTAGTTCCCCGTCTCTCTTGCTGGATCAAGAAGGCGGAGATCATCATCGAGCTGTACGTGTGCTGAATGCGGAGGTGCCGTCCATTCGGTACTAGATCGGGACGGATCGTGGGACGACGGCGATTTGAATCACGAAGACGTTCCACTACATCAACTGTGTTTCTTAACGCTTCCCGCTTAGCAATCTACAAGGGTATGTAGATCCGATCTCCCACTCGTAGATGATCATCACCATGATAGGTCTTCGTGTGTGTAGGAAATTTTTTGTTTCCCATGCAACGTTCCCCAACGATGCCGGGATACAGTGGCGTTGGCTAGTCGTCCGACGACATACAAAGGAAGCATCCCCAGTCATTCCCTTCGACGAGCATGGCCCCCTCCCACATGCTGTTCGATGGAATACCGACGCCGGCGGTCAACGACCCTCACTGTGGGCATTCAAGGAGAACGTCATCTTCGAGGGCCATGGTGAGGCCTTCCACGTCGATGACGCCCAACATTTGATCTTCACACGATCCAAAGCCCGTACGATTGAGGCTACTATGATGAAGACACTCAATTCGTCAGCCATGATGAAGATGAGGACGACCATGTCAATTCTTGGCATGTAGATGACGACTTGTATTGTGAAGATGACAAAGAAGAGGTCGACATTTCAGTGGAACCATTGGTGTTCATCAACGAGCTCACCCAAAGGGTCGAGGCACAAAAGTAGAGGCAAAGCATTCACACGGGATCATGCACTCAATTGGAGGATAGATTGATTTGCGAAACTTGGATGCAGATATGCCAAGATCCTACGAAAGGTGCCGAGCAAAAAGGTTATGTCTTTTGGACAAGAGTTCACAACACTTTTCATGAGTGAAGGAAGTTCCCCGTACCAATTTGCAAGCACCCGCGACATCAGTTCTGTAGCGACCCGACTCAAAACGAGTCAAGCCTGTGTGTATCTGTGCCATCCCTGGATCAGTATGCTGGCACACACAGTACATCAATGTATATATCAAAGTGCAATCACATGTAAATAGCGTAAAACTGATATATATACCTTAAAATCTCAGCGGAAGCAGTCAAGGGAGTGGAGTCCCAAATAAAACCAACAGCAGGTTGAGTGCGGACCGTAACCCTGAATGTACACTTACTCGTCAAAGAAAGTATCTGCAACATAAGACGTTGCAGCCGTGTAGGTCAGCATATTGAATATGCGGGCAAGTCATCAAAGAGAGGGGGTGAAATAATAATCATCTATTCTACATGCATATATGGCAGCTGGGGCTATAAGTTTTTAGCGAAAAGCAAGTTTTCTCCTACATCAAGAGAGGGTTAAAAGCAAAATATTACTACGTTGTTTGTTGTTAACGAGATGGTTCCGCCAACCAATTCTCGTACCCGAGTTGTCAATAATTCCCACATCATTATTAAATTGTGTTGAGAGTTCAGGAAAATTTCAATGCCTTCGGCTCAAGTTGTCCATGACCATGGACACGGCTAATCGATTAGGTTTGAATACTCTGCAGAGTTTTGCACACGTTCCCCACAAGATTTGATCGCCTCCGGGTATGTCCTCGCACTTCAGGGTGTTTGAAGACCGGATGATCAAAACATGGTCTTTCGACGGGTCCCTCTGATCCCCTGTCGGTGCCCATCCAATCCTACCGTTCTTCTACATCTGCTAGCACCGCCTGTCCAGAGTCGCCGCCTTGTCCAACCAAGCTAGAGCCCATAATGACTTGTGACTGTGCAGGTAAGCCTTGGGTCTGGAAGCCTCTGTCCGTCTCTTCAAGCCTGGGTGAAGCTTTCCGCAAGATGTCATGGCACGTCTCCATGCATCCCCGGTCGTCCAATAGTTTCTCCAGGGAACCCATCTAAACCGTCCTTCACCCAGAGTTGCATTGCATCACGAAGTCTTGAAAAGTCTTGACTTAACCGGTCTTGGTTATTAAATTATTCTCGCATCACTCGTGATAAACTCTCAACCAGAACCCCGTCTACACAAGCATAGCATAATAAAATTTGTCGTCCCGGGCCAAGTAACAGGGTTGTTGGGGTGCCTACCACATGATACTACATCAAGTAACCATATTTTTCCAAGTACCTAGTCAACATGCAAATGGGTATAGGAAGGTAGAACTACGATGCATGAAAACATAGATGATACATGATCAAATGACTTGCCTTGCTGATAGTTGTCGTTATCAAGCACTTCTAAGTAGCACGCTTCGCAATCCGGGTATCTATCGATACAAACAAATACACACCATAAGCACTACAATCATTAACAAGGAAAATAACATCACTAGCATAAAACTACTATTGCATAAAGTGAAGAAATTCACTTCACCTAATCAAAATAGAATCTGTTTTTGATAAAACCCCAACTAAAAATATTTAAAAAATTGAGACTTAAACTACAAAAAGATATGATCACTAGGAAGCAGTAGCAAAAATAATCAAATTAAAATCTATTTTTGAACTCCCGGAATAAGCAAAACAAGCTTTAATTCAAATTTGATCTAACTCAATTTTTATAAATCCAAACATAGACAAATTATATATTTTCGAAAACTACAGAAAATTGTGATCTACTGGAAAAAGAATGAACCTCATTGGACTCCTAGATTAAAAGATACTCCCTCCGTCCCAAAATAAGTGTCTCAAATTTGTACTAGCTCTAGTATAAATTTATATTAAACTTGAGACAGTTATTTTGGGACGGAGGGAGTATAAGGGAAACAAAATTGGAACTGGTTCTGTTTCGGAAATAGAAAACTAAAATCTAAATATTGAACGGGGCCACGTGGCGATCTGTGGTTGGCTTAGACCTGTGCGCTGCGGTGCTAAACTAACAAACGCCCGCACATTAGAAGAAAACGGTTCGGCTATTAAGTGATCTATTAGGGGCCTTAGTATCAAGATCTAACGGTAACCAACAAAAAAAGTCACAATACAGAGGTGAGAGAGGTTTCTCATGTTGCTGTCAGGGGAGGTTTCCTCCGGCGAGGTGCCCGACGGGGTGAGCAGCTCCGGCGTGGGGGGTGGTCGCCGGCGGGGGTGGGGACGACGGAGGAGGGGAGGTTCGGCACTTGGGGAGGTCGGCGCTTGGGGAGCTCCGGTCGAGGTGGAGACGCGGGCTCCTGGTGGCTCCTACTTCCTGTAGATGGCCGGCGAGGTGGTCCTGCAGGGCCAAGGGGGCGACGAGGTGAGGGGTGGAGGCGATGTGGGGGGGTGCAGCGGGAGGGGTAGGAGGTGGTGGGGAGTGCCTGGGCGCTGGAGGAGCTCGGCAGGGGCGATCCAGGAGAGCTCCTGGTGGTGTTCTTGACAGGAAGGGGAAGATGGTGGCGAGGAGGCTACGGGCAGGGAGAGGACGCAGTGATGGGAAAAATGGAACGAGGAGAGGGAGGGGGTTTTATAGGCGGCCTCGGGAGGCGCCGAGATGGAAGGACGAGGGAGATCGGGAAGGTGGAGGTTCCTGTCTCCATGGATATGGAAAGCTTGTGTAACGTGAGGAAGGAGACGAGAGGTAGGAGATGATGTCGGTTGGGCCTAATTTTGGAAAGTGTCTTAATGGGCCAGCTCTATTTCCATTTAATAGAGAATTCTTTTCTATTTTCAAAAACCGGAAAGTAAATGAAAAAAAGGAAACCAAATAAATTCAGAATAAATAGTTTTTATATACTAAAATTATCAGAAAAATAAAATCTAAATGATGGGCATTATTCCACGACCAAAATAAAAACTTAAAAAAATGTTTTTTCAGAAAATCCCTAAAAGCTTTTTTTTTTGCAAATATTTACTCAATATAAATTTTGGTTTTCTTGGCTCAAAATATTTCAAAAATGCCCCTAGTTTTGGAGGGTCATATTCCTCCTCTCTTTTCTGTTTGAGAGAATATATTTCTCAGCATTTCTTGAGTGGAGAAAAGAAGAGTAGTATTGCAAATCAAAACCGAAAGAAATGCAAATGCGAGCTCCATTCAAATTCTTTATAGTGGAAGAAGTGATGTCATCTTCTCCCATTGATTTTAAATGGATGAATTTGAATTCACCAAAGAAGGGGAAAGTCATTTTATTCCCTCTCATTCAAAAGTTTTTGAAAAGTTTCAAATTTCACTCAAACAAACAAACAATCAATCTAATAATTATATTAACATTCCAAAATTTGGGATGTTACAAACCTACCACACTTAAAATGAATCTCGTCCTCGAGATTCGAAGAGGCTAGAAAGAAAGGTTAGGATTGGGGGTCTTCTAAGAAATCCAACCTCCGGCAAAATGGGATGCTACCACACTTAAAATGAAGATTGCTGGTCCCTCAAGATTTTAGAAATCCTCTCGGGTTTTGGCATCTGACTCCTCACAGTCTTCATACTAACTCCTCTGGTGATGCTCTTCCGTTCTATTCATAACGTTTCCATCAAAATCGAGGGTTCTTCTGTTGGTATAAGCTTCTTCCGTTAATGGGTCTTCTTAACTGGCAGTCTCGTGATCAATTCTAAATAACCTATCGGTGATTCTCATGGTGGTCTACCATTTGTGGTTATCCTGCAGAGAGAAGGGTCTTGGTTTCATCCTCACCGTAAAATTTCCTACGCGTGGCAACAAGTGCCATGTACATGGGCTTTCATTACACCATTCTAAGGCTTAAACAAAAGCTTCAAAGAGCGTCGTTTCTCACTATGGGTAAGTCTCTCAGATTTACCATTCCGAATAACAAGATAAATGATAAGAGTAAGTCGTCATCGTGATCAATCCATTCCGCACCCAAATCATTTCTCTGTATAAGGTTTAGCGAATCTCGCATTCTAACACTTGGGCATCCTCACAAGCGTTGCAGAATTTCTCTTGTCCACGAAGTTCGGATAATACATTGGTTCTGCAAGCTGAACAAAACATCTATCGTATCTTCACAACTCTGAGGGTTTCGTATGCTCCTAAGAAAACGTTTGTTGATCCATCATAGCTTCTTCCAAGTTACTTTCTCCAAAAAGGTAGTACTTGATCCTTATTAGTCCCGGGGTCTGTGGGTTGCAGGCCCACTTTTACTCATACTTGGAATTACTCCGCCTTTAAATCCTATAGTGTTTCCTCCATCATACTCTTGGGGTAACCATCATATAATAAAAATCCTCACACTTATTTTTGGTTCACACGCCACTCTGTGGGATACCGTAAGAAGGTATTGCTCATCGATAATTCATATTTATTTCATACTCAATCCTTTATTACATCCTTAATACCTCCTAAAAACTCCAAATTCAAAAAAATAACTTTATTACAAATGCTGCCATCCACATTGTTCGGTATGGTCAAGCATTTCTGCCAACTTTATTCATTTGTCTCCCTTGGAGATACTTTAGTTCCACAGGAACTTTCCAAGGTGCTCCTTGAAATCATCCATCTTTTGCTTCCTCATGGTGGCCATGAGCTTCATTTCCATCATCTCTGCATGCACTTCACTCAGGTATTCCTGGGTATGACGGAGTCTTGCTTCAAGTATTTCCCCAATCTGACGTATGGCTTCCATGGAAGCTTCACGAACAGCATCAAAGAAAATTGCTCGTGGTACATGTGAAATGAAAAAGTATTGCCCCATAGTCTTTGGACAAACTCCTTTCACATGGTGGAGGTGTACTTCCACATACCAAAGTTCCACTCCATTTTCCATGAACGGCTAGCCTTTGTAGACTGCATCTCCTTCAAGATGAATGTGCTTCAGCATGTCCTTCAGGATTTTCGAGTAATCATGATCACTAGTCAGGGTCATGATCGTTTCTGGGCCCTTAAGGAATGACTCGTAGAGGGTTGTCATCTGCATGTGTCAGAGAATAGGTACTCAGAGGAATGTATGTGTCTCCTTGGTAATCATGGTACATTCCTACTCAGTGGATCCTGTGGGTTTACCGATTACTACCACACATAAAATGAATTATACTCATGCCTGCATAGATCATATTTTCTCATATCCTCATAAATGTTCAGAGATCTTTGCTCGTAGAGAAAACAACGCATACAGTTTCAACATAAGAGATCATGACACAACAATTTTATTGATTCATGAGTTATTACAACCTCACAGACTTCTGTTACAAAAATTTCAACTCCATGATATCATGAAAAACAAGAGTGCTTCAGATTACACTTATTGCTATGGTCAAAACTTAACTACTCCATTCTAGCTTTCTTCCCATGTGGACAATCATTAGCATAATGTCCTGCTTCCTTGCAACGAAAGCAAATGAGTTCTGACAAGTCTCGAGGCTTCTTAGTGTTTCTTTTGCTCCTTGGGTTTCCGGCTTCCTTCCTGAACACATGTATTTGTAGTGGCCAAATTCCATACACTTGAAACATCTGACATGACTTAGGTCTTTATCTGCAGAGATTTGGCCCTTCCGAGGGTACTTTTTCTTCTTTCCGGACTCCTTCATTTTGGCCAGTTCTTCTATTTCAAGTGGATCAAACTCCACTTTTTTCGTCGGGGAGTTTCCCAGATACTCTTGGCTTCCCTTCGTGCAATCCTGTGAATAATGTCCTTCTTCTCCACACGAGTAACATGCATTGGAGAAAAAATCTGGTCAGACCTTGTTCATCAGGGTCTTCTATATTTTCATTCATCACAGGTTCTTCTAGAATCTTCTTCTTGAGGGTTTCCTTCATTGCATCTTTTTGCTGCTTGACAACTTGTTGCACCTTGGGGTAAATGTGACACTGAGCTGGGTAGTGGGTGATTCCTTCACAAAAGAAACAAGTCACCTGACTAGTTGGGCATTCCTCCGCTGGGTGATTCTCTTCACAATGAGTGCATTCATCCTTGTGTTCTTCCTGGGTGTGCCCTATTTCTCCACAGATCTTGCATGCACAAGTCTTCTCCTTCGGATTATCATAGCACTTCTGAATAAGTCGGGATCTTAACAGAGTGTTCTTGAATTCATCCCAAGTTTCTGCTCCACTAAATCCTTGTATGGCATGGAGCATTTTCCACCAGATAGCAGCACTTTGGGTAAAGTAGTGGAGAGCGTGTTCCACTTCATACTTCCTTGAGATCAAGTTGCTCCCGAAGTGGTTCTCCATGTTCTGAATCCATATTTCAGCCTCCAGCTGGGTCATTGGTCTAGAGACTACAAGTCGAGCTTCATACTCCATCTGGTAGGGTTGAGGTTTTGGGGATGAGACGCGTAAGAGAGGGAGGGAGATACACACAATACAAACAATATTTTTGAGAACAGGTTTTATTTGTGGTCGTCGGAAAACACACACCAATGACGGCTCACAAATCATCGTATCTAACGTGGGTATATAAAAGGAGTTCGGACTTGTAATGGTCATATAATTATTCGAACATTTTAGGGTCTTTGAGTTCTTCGGGTCTTGAGAGTCTTCTGTTGGTGTAGCTTCAATTCTTCAAATGCGTGGTGAAATCCTCTTTACTTTGAAGCAGAACTCCGTTGATTCTTCATGAGGTCCAAGGGGATTGTATAACTATTTGAGGTGAGAGAGAACATTTGATGAAATCAGAAGAGATGAGAAGTGAAAGGTGTTCTCGAAAATAAGATTTTTGAGAGGTCCTATCCTAAGAAGTTTCCAGTTCCTAGGGTCACGTCCAACAGTCAACATGTGCTCTGATACCGTTTCTGTAGCGACCCGACTCAAAATGAGTCAAGCCTCTGTGTATCTGTGCCATCCCTGGATCAGTATGCTGGCACACACAGTACATCAATGTATATATCAAAGTGCAATCACATGTAAATAGCGTAAAACTGATATATATACCTTAAAATCTCAGCGGAAGTAGTCAAGGGAGTGGAGTCCCAAATAACATCAACGACAGGTTGAGTGCAGACCGTAACCCTGAATCGTACACTTACTCGTCGAAGAAAGTATCTGCAACATAAGACGTTGCAGCCGTGTAGGTCAGCATATTGAATATGCCGGCAAGTCATCAAAGAGAGGGGGTGAAATAATAATCATCTATTCTACATGCATATATGGCAGGTGGGGCTATAAGTTTTTAACGAAAAGCAAGTTTTCTCCTACATCAAGAGAGGGTTAAAAGCAAAATATTACTACGTTGTTTGTTGTTAACAAGATGGTTCCGCCAAACAATTCTTGTACCCGAGTTGTCAATAATTCCCACATCATTATTAAATTGTGTTGAGAGTTCAGGACAATTTCAATGCCTTCGGCTCAAGTTGTCCATGACCGTGGACATGGCTAATCGATTAGGTTTGAATACTCTGCAGAGTTTTGCACACGTTCCCCACAAGATTTGATCGCCTCCGGGTATGTCCTCGCACTTCGGGACGTTTGAAGATCGGATGATCAAAACATGGTCTTTCAACGGGTCCCTCTGATCCCCTGTCGGTGCCCATCCAATCCTACCGTTCTTCTACATCTGCGAGCACCGCCTGTCCAGAGTCGCCGCGTTGTCCAACCAAGCCAGAGCCCATAATGACTTGTGGCTATGCAGGTAAGCCTTGGGTCTTGAAGCCTCCGTCCGTCTCTTCGAGCCTGGGTGAAGCTTTCCGAAGATGTCATGGCACGTCTCCATGCATCCCGGGTCGTCCACTGGTTTCTACAGGGAGCCCATCTAAACCGTCCTTCACCCAGAGTTGCATTGCATCACGATGTCTTGAAAAGTCTTGACTTAACCGGTATTGGTTATTAAATTATTCTCGCATCACTCGTGATAAACTCTCAACCAGAACCCCGTCTACACAAGCATAGCATAATAGAATTTGTCGTCCCGGGCCAAGTAACAGGGTTGTTGGGGTGCCTACCACATGATACTACATCAAGTAACCATATATTTCCAAGTACCTAGTCAGCATGTAAATGGGTATAGGAAGGTAGAACTACGATGCATGAAAACATAGGTGATACATGATCAAATGACTTGCCTTGTTGATAGTTGTCGTTATCAAGCACTTCTAAGTAGCACGCTTCGCAATCCGGGTATCTATCGATACAAACAAATACACACCATAAGCACTACAATCATTAACAAGCAAAATAACATCACTAGCATAAAACTACTATTGCATAAAGTGAAGAAATTCACTTCACCTAATCAAAACAGAATCTGTTTTTGATAAAACCCCAACTAAAAATATTTACAAAAATTGAAACTTAAACTACAGAAAGATATGATCACTAGGAAGCAGTAGCAAAAAGAATCAAATTAAAAGCTATTTTTAAACTCCCGGAATAAGCAAAACAAGCTTTAATTCAAATCTGATCTCACTCAATTTTTATAAATCCAAACATAGAAAAATTAATGTTTTCAAAAAATACAGAAAAATTGTGATCTACTGGAAAAAGAATCAACCTCATTGGACTCCTAGATTAAAATATATAAGGGAAACAAAATTGGAACTGGTTATGTTTCGGAAATAGAAAACTAAAATCTAAATATTGAACGGGGCCATGTGGCGATCTCTGGTTGGCTTAGACCTGTGCGCTGCGGTTCTAAACTAACAAATGTACGCACATTAGAAGAAAACGGTTCGGCTATTAAGTGATCAATTAGGGGCCTTAGGATCAAGATCTAACGGTAACCAACAAAAAAAATCACAACAAAGAGGTGAGAGAGGTTTCTCACGTTGCTATCAGGGGAGGTTTCCTCCGGCGAGGTGGCCGGCGGGGTGAGCAGCTCTGGCGTGGGGGGTGGTCGCCGGCGGGGGTGGGGACGGTGGAGGAGGGGAGGTTCGGCACTTGGGGAGGTCGGCGCTTGGGGAGCTCCGGTCGAGGTGGAGACGCGGGCTCCTGGTGGCTCCTACTTCTTGTAGATGGCCGTTGAGGTGGTCGTGCAGGGCCAAGGGGGCGACGAGGTGAGGGGTGGAGGCGATGTGGGGGGTGCAGCGGGAGGGGTAGGAGGTGGCGGGGAGTGCCTCGGCGCTGGAGGAGCTCGGCAGGGGCGATCCACGAGAGCTCCTAGTGGTGTTCTTGACACGAAGGGGAAGATGGTGGCGAGGAGGCTACGGACAGGGAGAAGACGCGGTGATGGAAAAAATGGAACAAGGAGAGGGAGGGGGTTTTATAGGCGGCCTCGGGAGGCGCCGGGATGGAAGGACGAGGGAGATTGGGAAGGTGGAGGTTCGTGTCTCCATGGATATGGAAAGCTTCTGTAACGTGAGGAAGGAGACGAGAGGTAGGAGATGATGTGGGTTGGGCCTAATTTTGGAAAGTGTCTTAATGGGCCAGCTCTATTTCCATTTAATAGAGATTTCTTTTCTATTTTCAAAAACCAGAAAGTAAACGATTAAAAAGGAAACCAAATAAATTCAGAATAAATAGTTTTTATATACTAAAATTATCAGAAAAATAAAATTTGAATGATGGGCATTATTCCACGGCCAAAAGAAAAACTTAAAAAAATGTTTTTTCAGAAAATCCCTAAAAGCTTATTTTTGCAAATATTTACTCAATATAAATTCTGGTTTTCTTGGTTCAAAATATTTCAAAAATGCCCCTAGTTTTGGAGGGTCATATTCCTCCTCTCTTTTCTGTTTGACGGAATATATTTCTCGGCATTTCTTGAGTGGAGAAAAGAAGAATAGAATTGCAAATCAAAACCAAAAGAAATTCAAATGCCAGCTCCATTCAAATTCTTTATGGTTGAAGAAGTCATGTCATCTTCTCTCATTGATTTTAAATGGATGAATTTGAATTCATCGGAGAAGGGGAAAGTCATTTTATTCCCTCTCATTCAAAAGTTTTTGAAAAGTTTCAAATTTCACTCAAGTTTCAATCACTCAAACAAACAAACAATCAATGTAATAATTATATTAACATTCCAAAATTTGGGATGTTACAAGTTCAATCAAAAAGAGATGGGGGTTCATCGAACAAGAGTGCAACAAATATTGTGCCGCGATTGAGAGCGTTTAAGCTCGTCCCATGAGTGGCCTAGACATTGATGACTTGGTATGAACCTCTGATTTTTTTGTCCTCTCTACATTCATGTTGGCATGAAATTTATGTTTTGATGCATGATTTTTCCTAGCATGTTACAATTGCGCCCGCATCTTTGGTTTTGTAGGAATTCCAATCTTTGGAAGCCTTCAAGGCCCAACCCAAGAACAAGCCATTCACCCTCACGCATTGTTGTGCGCTCAGTAAAGATTGCCCCAAGTTCAAAGACCAATATGCCGCTCGTAAGAAGAAAGGAGGGCTGATGGCCGTGGCTGAGGAGGGAGACTTGCTCAAGAGGCCGAGGGGGAAGACAAACTCAAAGGCCGATGAGAAGCATGTTGCGGCTTCTATAGCCTTGCAAGGAATGTTGGAGAACATGATGAGCAAAAAGGAAGTTAGGGAAGAGAGGTGGTGCAAAGGAAAGGAGGAGCAAATGAAGATCTACCTAGACCTTCAAATGAAAAAGTTTGAGATGGAGGAGGCCATGAAGAGGAGGAAGCTTGACATCGAGGGGGCACTCAACTAAAGAAACCTTAGATCGAGGCCACCAATGCCAATACCAAAGCAAAAGAGGTGGCAATCACCTTAATGAGCATCGACAAGAACAACATGTCACTGGAGAAGAAAGCTTGGTTCGTGAATCGCCAAAGGGAGATGTTCGCTCACGATGGCGTCAACTAGGTGACACCGCGACCACGGTCATTGTCCATTTTGAGGGCTGGCTAGTGTGCCGGCCGCTGGCATCGTTGTCGGTGCCAAAAGATTGTCCATTTTGAAGGCTGGTTCGTGTGCTGGTCACTGATATGTCCCAAACGTATCTATAATTTCTGCTTGTTCCATGATCTTTTGGGTGACATTGTTATATGTTTTGCTACACTTTTATATTATTTTACACAGATTTGGACTAACCTACTAACTCAGTGCACCCGGTGCCAGTTTCTGTCTGCAGATGTCTATTTTGCATGGGCTTTTACCCAATTTTTCGAAGCCCGAAAAATTCCAGGAAAAATATAAAAAAAATCAGCGAAACAGAAGCTTCGGTATCACCGAAGATGGGCCAGAGGGGGCCAGGGACTGCCCAGGCGACTGACGTCAGCTGTGCTTCCCTGGCAATGGCTACAGAAAATTGTTGATCCTGCAATCTCTAGTGTTAGCTAGACGAATGCTTATGACAACGAACCTTCTCCTGCAACGGCACCAGAAGAATGCTGCTAGCACTCCCCGACAATGAAAGTGGAAGAATGTTGTTGATGGCCCACCAGCGCGTGGGTTCGCAGCAATTTTCGAGGGTAGAGTATTCGACCCAATTTGTTGATAAGCCCGTCAGGAGGTGAGAGTATACTCTCAAGTATTAGCAGCTGAATTCGTCAGACTCAACCACACCTGAAAGATTAGTATCTGCAAGCACAGTAGTAACAGAAAAGTAGCGAGTAATGGTAGTGTAACAAGCAATATCAGTGGCAAGGAACAACAGTAGTGACAGCAGTAGCAAGTAGCAACAGTAGCAAGCGATAGTAGTAGCAACAGTAGCATCAAAGCAAAACAAGTAACATCAGTAGCAACAGTAGTAGCAGCAGCAGCAGAGCAAGACAAGTAACAGTAGTAGCAACAGTAGTAGCAGTAGCAGCAGAGCAAGACAAGTAACAACAGTAGCAACAGTAGGACAAACTCGTAGGCAATGGGTCGGTGATTTGTTTGGATGATATTCATCATGCAACAGCTATAACACGGAGAGATATGTGGCTAGCTCTCGTTCGTCAATGTGATGTAGGCATGCATTCCGTGTGTCGTCATACGTGCTTAGGGAAAAGAACTTGCATGGCATCTATTGTCCATCCCTCCCGTGGCAGCGGGGTCCGAAAGGAAAATACGGGATATTAAGGTTCTCCTTTTAATAAAGAACCGGACCAACGCATTAGCACTTGGTGAACACATGAACTCCTCAAACTATGGTCATCACCGGGAGTGGTTCCGGTTATTGTCACTCCGGGGTTGCCGGATCATAACACATAGTAGGTAACTACAACTTGCAAGATCGGATCTAAAACACACATATATTGGTGACAACATAATAATTTCAGATCTGAAATCATGGCACTCGGGCCCTAGTGACAAGCATTAAGCATGGCAAAGTAGTAGCAACATCAAATCTCAAAACATAGTGGATACTAGGGATCAATCCCCATCAAAACTAACTCGATTACATGATAGATCTCATCCTACTCATCACCGCCCAGCGAGCCTACGAATAGATTACTCACGAACGACGAAGAGCTTCATGGAATTGGAGAGGGAAGAAGGTTGATGATGACGATGGCGACGATTTCCCCTCTCCGGAGCCCAAGACGGACTCCAGATCTGCCCTCCAGATGAAGAACAGGAGGTGGCGGCGCCTCCGTATCGAAAACGCGACGAAAACTTCTCTTTTTATTTTTTCTGGGACGAAAGACAACTTATAGAGCTGGAGTTGGGGGCAGCAGGTGCCTGTGGGCCCCACAAGCCTGCCCACCGCCACCAGGGGTGGTGGTGGCGGAGCAGGGGCTTGTGGCCCACTAGACCACCCCCTAAGGTGGAACTTGGCGCAGATATTTTTGATATTTTCCAAAACTGCTCCCCGTAAATTTTCAGGACGTTTGGAGAACTTTGATTTCTGCACAAAAATAACACCAAGGCAATTCTGCTGAAAACAACGTCAGTCCAGGTTAGTTCCATTCAAATCATGCAAATTATAGTCCAAAACAAGGGCAAAAGAGTTTGGAAAAGTAGATACGTTGGAGACGTATCAGCGACCCCTGTCGTGGCCAGGCCCTAGGTCGCGCCAGGAGGCCGCTTGGGTGGTCCCCACCTCCTCCGGTGCCCTCCTTTGGCCTATATTTAGTGTCCCGAAAGGAAACCCTTACACAACTTCCAGAATCACGAATTTCTCCATCGTTCCGCCGCCGCAACGCTTTCGAGATCGGGAGCATCAAGAGACCTCTTCCCGGCACCCTACCAGAGGGAGGATTGACGTCCGGGAGCTTCTCCACCGCCATGGACGCTTCCTGGACGTGCCGTGTGTAGTCCTCCTTGGACCATGGGTCCATGACCAGTAGCTATGTGATGTTTTCTCTCCAATCTTGTGCTTCAATGGTTAGTCCTTGTGAGATGCCCTACATGATCAAGGCATCTATGTAATTCTCTTGCTATTGCTATGCTCGGTTTGTTGGGATCCGATGGATTATGAGATTATGTTCAGATTGTTATGAGTTATATATTTGATTATCCTTTTATATTATATTCCTTAGTGATTCATGCATGTTCTCCATTGCTATTTATTACTTTGTCTGAGTAGTAGATTGTAACTGCAAGAGGGAGCTTTATGCATGCTTGTGGGTTCATGCCCCTCGATGTCTAGCGTGCGTGAGAAAAACATGAGACTAGGGGATGTGTTGATGCCACCAGGGAGAAAACAACGGTGCCTGTGACCACGGTTGCCAGGATTGTTTACCTTACGCATAGTTCGTTAATGCAGTTGCCCGTTGATTTGGGTTTACACTTTGGGCGGGGCTCGCAACTTAATACCGGAGAGATGTTCTGGATAGATATCTCAAGGTGGATGATTAGTAAGTAGATGCTAATGAATAAACGGTCTACTTGTCTTGGCGTACTACCCATTAATATTGAACCTCTAACTATCAAGTAGCATAATTAGCATTGCGGTATGTTCATAATTCTCTCAATTGCCCAACTGTGATTTGTTTACCCAACCATAGTTGTTTATCATCTTTTGGGAGAGAGACATCACTAGTGAACATCATGTGACATCAAAAACATGGAAAAAACAGGAACTGACACTTGGCACTGAGTTAATAAGTTAGTCCCAAAAAATATATAAAAGGCATGCAAAACATTCAAAGTTTGACAAGATAATAGCATGAAACCATCAAAAATTATAGATACGTTGGAGACGTATCAAGCATCCCCAAGCTTAACTCCTGCTCGTCCTCGAGTAGGGAAGTGATAAAGAATGAATTTTTGATGTGGAATGCTACCTAGCATAGTTGTCCTTTGCAACTTCTTTCACGTGACATGAATGTTCAGATCCGTAAGATTCGAAACAATAGTTTGCTATTGACATGAAAACAATAATACTTCAAGCAAACTAGCAAAGTAATCATGAACTTTCAAAATAACAAGGCCAAGGAAAGTTATCCCTACAAAATCATATAGTCTGGCTATGCTCCATCATCCTCACACAACTAATGTAAATCATGCACAACCCCGGTATTGGCCAAGTAATTGTTTTCGCACTCTTTCTTTCTCAAACTTCTTATGACTATCACGCAATACATGAGCGTGATCCATGGATATAGCACTATAGGTGGAATAGAGTGTGGTGGTGGTTGTGAGACAAAAAGGAGGAGATGGTCACATTGACTCAACGTATCAAAAGGCTATGGAGACGCCCATTAGTAGATATCAATGTGAATGAGTAGGGATTGCGATACAAGAGATGCACTAGAGCTATAATTATGTGAAAGCTCAAAAGGAAAAGTAGTGGGTGTGCATCCAACTTGCTTGCTCACGAAGACCTAGGGCAATTCTGAGGAAGCCCATCATTGGAATATACAAGCCAAGTTATATAATGAAGATTCCCACTAGCATATGGTAGTGACAAAGCAAGAAGCTCTCAATCATGAAGAACATGGTGCTATTATGAAGCACAAGTGTGGAAAAAGATAGTAGCATTGTCCCTTCTCTCTTTTTCTCTATTTTCTCTTTTTTCCATTTGGGCTCTTAGGCCTCTTTTTTTTCTCTTTTTTGTTTGTATTTTTGGGCTCTTTTTATTTTATTTTATTTCCTCACATGGGACAATGCTCTAATAATGATGATCATCACACTTTTATTTACTCACAGCTCAAAGCTTAGAAGCGACTCTATAGGAAATGCCTCCGGCAGTGTACCGGGATGTGCAACGATCTAGCTTGGCGTATGATGTTGAAACATCTCGCTAGCTCTCTTATGATCATGCAATGGCAACATGAGAGTGGCGGCACAAGTCATGAGACGGAACGGTGGGAGTTGCATGGCAATATATCTCGGAATGGCTATGAAAATGCCATGGTAGGTAGGTATGGTGGCTGTTTTGAGGAAGGCATATGGTGGGTTTGTGCACCGACGAGAATTGCGCGGCAGTAGAAAGGCTAGCAATGGTGGAAGGTGAAAGTACATCTATACAATGGACTCGCATTAGTCATGAAGAACTCACATACTTGTTGCGAAAGTTTTTATTAGTAATCGAAACAAAGTGCTAAACGCATACTCCTAGGGGAAGGGTTGGTAGGTGTTAACCATCACGCGATCCCGACCTCAACACAAAGGATGACAATCAATAGATCAATTATGCTCCGACTTCCTAACATAGCGGTTCACCATACGTGCATGCTACGGGAATCACTAACTTCAACACAAGTATTTCTAGATTCACAACACCCTACTAACATAGCTCTTAATATTACCGAATCCACGTCTCAAAACTAATTGAGAGGAATCAAGACTTCTCTTTCTACTCAATGCACATGAAGATGTAGGTTTTTGCATCCTCTTTGGGTACCTATCACATTTGGGACTACTTTTCATAGCATAAGCGAACTACCAAGTCACGCACCGCCGTGCTCTACAAGATATAAGTGAAGCACATAGAGCAAAAGTATCTAGCTCAAAAGATATAAGCGAAGCACTATGAGCATTCTAGCAAAAATCACGATGAGTGCATGTCTCTCTCTCTCTCTCAAAAAGGTGTGAAGCAAGGATGATTGTGACACAACAAAAATAAAATACTCCTAAGATACAAGACGCTCCAAGGAAAACACATATCATGTGGTGAATAAAAATATAGCTCCAAGTAATGTTACCGATGGATTGAAGACGAAAGAGGGGATGCCTTCCCGGGGCATCCCCAAGCTTAGTCTTTTTGGTGTCCTTGAATTTGGCTTGGGATGCCTTGGGCATCCCCAAGCTTGAGCTCTTTCTACTCCTTATCTCTTTGTCCATGGGAGCATTGCCCAAATCTTGAAAACTTCACAACACAAAACTTAAACAGAAACTCGTGATAACATTAGCACAAGAAAACAAACTACCACTTCTTTTGGTACTGTAGCAAACTTGAATTCTATCTATATTGGTGTTGGGCTACTGTATTCTCACTTTTCCATGGCTAGTACCCCCCGATACTAACCATAGTTTCATCAAAACAAGCAACCAACTCAACAAAAAACAGAATCTGTCAAAAACAGACGAGTCTGTAGAAATCTGTATACTTAGTATACTTCTCGTACCTCAAAAAATCTGAAAAATTACGACGGCCTGTGAAAAAGGCATATCAACCAGCAGCAAAAAGAATCAACTCAAAATCTCTTTCTGAATAAAAATGAAAAAAATATCTCGTGAGCGAAAAGTTTTTGTCGTTTTCCAGCAGGATCAAACAACCATTACCAAGACTAGTCATAAAGGTTTTGCTTGGCTCAAACAAAAAGAAACACAAAAAACACAATCATAACAGAACTGTGATGGTGTGGACGCAACAAAACAAAAAGAAAAGATAAACTCATTGGGTTGCCTCCCAACAAGCGCTATTGTTTAATGCCCTTAACTAGGCATAAAAGTGATAGAATCACGCATCGTCGTCTTTGGTGCTCAAACCATAAGTGGCCCTCATCATGTATTCATAAGGCAATCTTATTTTCTTTCTAGGAAAGTGTTACATGCCCTTCCTTAAAGGAAATTGAAATATAATATTCCCTTCCTTCATATCGATGATAACACCGATAGTCCTTAGGAAAGGTCTACCAAGAATAATAGGGCATGTAGGATTGAATCAATGTCAAGCACAATAAATCCACGGGTACATAGTTCCTATTTGCAATAATAAGAACATCATTGATCCTTCCCATGGGTTTCTTGACATTAGAATCAGCAAGATGCAAAATAAGAGAACACTCTTCAATCTCATTAAAACCCAGAACATCACATAAAGACTTTGGAATCGCGGAAACACTAGCACCCAAATCACACAAAGCATTGCATTCATAGTTTTTGATTTTGATTTTTATGGTAGGTTCCCACTCATCATGAAGCTTTCTTGGGATAGAGACTTCCAATTCAAGTTTCTCTTCAATAGCTTTTATCATAGCTTCGACGATATGATCGGTAAAGGCCTTGTTTTGGCTATAAGCGTGTGGAGAGTTTAACATGGATTGCATCAAAGAAATGCATTCAATCAAGGAGCAACTATCATAATTAAATTCCTTGAAATCCACGGCAGTAACTTCATTACTACTCAAAGTTTTAACATCTTCTACTCCACTTTCAATGCTTTTAGCATCAAGATAGATGGACTCTGAATCATTGGGGCACTTTTCAACCAAAGTGGATTCATATCCAGCCCCATAATCATTAGTTTTGACACAATAAAACAAAGATTCAATGGGAGTCACACCAAGCACTTTAAGATCTTCGTGATTCTCATCACGAGAACACGCCTTTTTAAGCCATTCATGTCTAGCACGAATTTGGGCGGTTCTTTCTTGGCTCTCAATCATGGAAACACGCATAGCTTTCAAAGTTTCATCCATGTTCATTTTAGGAGGAGCACATCTAACTTTCAAAGCATCAACATCACTAGACATTCTATCAATGCTCTTAGCCAAATCGTCAATTTTGAGTAGCTTTTCCTCTATGGACGCATTGAAAATCTTTTGAGAGTTGATGAACTCTTTGATATTACTCTCTAGATCAGAGGGTAACCTATTGTAAATTCCATGAGTATTGTTGTAGGAGTTGCCCAAGTTATTAGAGGAGTTACTAGGAAAAGGCCTAGGAACATAGTTTCCTCTAAAAGCATTGTTGTTGCCAAAGTTATTCCTACGAGAAAAATTAACGTCCAAGCTAGCGTAGCTACTCTCAATCAAAGAAAACAAGGGCATATCATTAGGATCCAAAGGAGCACTTCTACTAGCAACCAAATTCTTTAACTCGTCCATCTTAGCACTCAACGAGTTAATTTCTTCTATAGTGTGTACCTTCTTACTAGTAGGTGACCTTTTAGTGTGCCACTGAGAGTAGTTCGTCATGATATTGTCTAGGAGCTTTGTGGCCTCCCCTAACGTGATTTCCATGAACGTTCCACCTGAGGCGGAGTCCAAGATATTTCTAGAAGCGAAATTCAAGCCAGCGTAAAAGATTTGAATAATCATCCAAAGACTCAAGCCATGAGCGGGACAATTTCTAATCATTAATTTCATTCTCTCCCAAGATTGTGCAACATGTTCATGATCAAGTTGCTTGAAATTCACGATATCATTACGGAGAGAGATAATCCTAGCCGACGGAAAATACTTGGATATATAAGCATCTTTGCACTTATCCCAAGAATCGATACTATTTTTGGGCAAAGAAGAAAACCAAGTTTTTGCGCGATCTCGCAACGAGAAAGGAAAAAGCTTCAATTTAATCACGTCATTATCGAAGCTCAATGAAGGTATTGAGATGGGATGCGACATCTTCACTAGGAAGGCCGGAGAATTGCTCTTTCATAACAAGATTCAGCAAAGCGGCATTGATTTCGTATGACTCCGCACTAGTGGCGGGAGCAATCGGAGTAATAATAAAATCATTATTATTAGTATTCAAGAAGTCACAAAGTTTGGTGTTTTCATTCATGGTGACTTCAGCAAGCAAGCAAGCACACAAGTGAACAAAGAGCAAGCGAGAAAAAGGGCGAACGAAAAGGCAAATGAATAAGGCAAACGAAAAAGGCAAATTGTGAAGTGGGGGAGAGGAAAACGAGAGGCAACTGGCAAACAAAGTGAATGCAAGAGATGAGTTTGCGACACCTACTTGGATGAGTTCTTGACTTGATCCTCCCCGGCAACGGTGCCAGAAATCCTTCTGCTACGTCAACAAAAGTACTTCCCTGGCAATGGTGCCAGAGATCCTTCTGTCGTCTCTTGAGCTTGCGTTGGTTTTTCCCTTGAGGAGGAAAGGGTGATGTGGCACATGAGTAGTAAGTATTTCCCTCAGTTTGAGAACCAAGGTATCAATCTAGTAGGAGAATCTCGTTAAGTCCAGGGTACGTGCGCAAACACAAAAGAGCTTGCACCCAACGCTGTAAAGGGGTTGTCAATCCCTTCAAGATTGTTTGCAAAGTGAGATCTGAAGGCGGAAAGTGCAACGAAGTAAAAACTGTAAGGCTGAAAATATGGTGTGGAGTAGACCCTGGGGGCCATAGTGTTCACTAGAGGCTTCTCTCAAAATAGCAAGTATTACGGTGGGTGAACAAATTACTGTCGAGCAATTGATAGAACCGCGCAAAGTCATGATGATATCTAAGGGTGTGTTTGGTTGCTGTCATGGAGAGGAATGTCACGGGTCGAACCCGTTCCCATGCCTCGTTCCAGCATTTGGTTTAACAAGCAGAACAAAACCCACTCATTCCACTTTTGGGAATATTCCATCTAGATCCGGAATGTGCCAATACCACCAAATTGACGGAATCACGCGGAACAATCCTCTCCCTCGACCGGCTCCTTCTTCCTCTTGTCCTGCACATCAGCACACGTGCGCCGCCGGCCTCTCCCTCCCTTCCCTGCGCCGCCGGCGTCTTCCTCCCTGCTTCCCTGCGCCGCCGGCCCTCTTCCTCCCTCCATTCCCTGCGTCGCCGGCCCACTTCCTCCCTCCCTCCCTCTGCCGCGCCGCCGTAAACCTCGAACTGCTGCTTCGTCGTGCTGTGCCGCCGTTCCGGCGCCACCTCTCCCTCTCCGGCGCCGCCTCTCCCCTCCGGCGCGCCTCTCCCTTTCCGGTGCCGCCGCTCACGCGCCGCCTCTCCCTCTCCATCGTTGCCTCTCCCCCTCCGACGTCGCCTCTCCCTCTTCGGCGCCGCCTCTCCCATTCCGGCGCCGCCTCTCCCCTTCCGGCGTCGCCTCTCCCCCTCCGGCACCGCCTCTCCCCCTCCGGCGCCGCCTCTCCCTCTCCGGCGTGGATGCAGATCTCCATGGGCTGAAGGTGTGGATCACCACAGGTATATCTCCATGGACTGAAATGGAGCCGTTCCACTACACCTAATTGCCAACCAAACATAGGAACGGAATCAACCCATTCGAGTGGAGCGGAATGTCATGGAACGATGACATTCCATTCTACTTTGTTCTTCAACCAAACACACCCTAAGGCAATGATCATACATATAAGCATCACGTTCGAGACAAGTAGACCGATACTTTCTGCATCTACTACTATTATTCCACACATCGACCGCTATCCAGCATGCATCTAGTGTATTGAGTTCATGACAAACAGAGTAACGCCTTAAGCAAGATGACATGATGTAGAGGGATAATCTCAAACCAATGATGAAAACCCCATCTTTTTAACCCTTGATGGCAACAACACGATGCATGCCACGCTACCCCTTCTGTCACTGGGTGAGGTCACCGCACGGTATGAACCCAAAACCAAGCACTTCTCCCATTGCAAGAATCATAGATCTAGTTGGCTAGACAAAACCCACAAATCGAAAAGAATACAAGGATATGAAACCATGCATAAGAGAGATCAGAAGAAACTCAAATAAGATTCATAGATAATCTGATCATAAATCCACAATTCATCGGATCTCGACAAACACACCACAAAAGAAGATTACATCGGATAGATCTCCATGAAGATCATGGAGAACTTTGTATTGAAGATCCAAGAGAGAGAAGAAGCCATCTAGCTACTAGCTATGGACCCATAGGTCTATGGTGAACTACTCACGCATCATCGGAGAGGTCATGGTGTTGATGAAGAAGCACTTCGTCTCCGAATCCCCCCTCCGGCAGGGCACCAGAACGTGCCCGAGATGGGATCTTGCGGAGACAGAAGCTTGCGGCGGCGGAAAAGTACTTTCGATGATCTCCTGTTTTTTGTGGAATTTTTGGGGATATATAGGCGCAAACCCTAGGGCAAAGGAGGTCCAAGGGGCCCACAAGCCTGTGGGCCACGGCCTCCCCCTGGCCGCGTTGTGAGGGCTTGTGGGGCCCCTTGCCTTGGCTCTCAAGTCTCGTGATCTTCTTCCGTTACGGAAAAATTCTTTTCGGGGATTTTATTCCATTTGGACTCCATTTCAAAATCTCCTCTGAAAGGGCTCAAAAACATGAAAAAACAGGAACTGGCACTTGGCACTAAGTTAATAAGTTAGTCCCAAAAAATATATAAAAAGCATACAAAACATCCAAAGTTTGACAAGATAATAGCATGAAACCATCAAAAATTATAGATACATTGGAGACGTATCACATGTCACCATAGAAATTATTGTGTTATCATTTATCTACTCGAGGACGAGCTGAAATTAAGCTTGGGGATGTTGATACATCCCAAACGTATCTATAATTTATGATTGTTCCATGATATTTTGGGTGACATTGTTATATGTTTTCCTACACTTTTATATTATTTTACACATATTTGGACTAACCTACTAACTCAGTGCACCCAGTGCCAGTTTCTGTCTGCTGATGTCTATTTTGCAAGGGCTCTTACCCAATTTTCCGAACCCCGAAAAATTCCAGGAAAAATATATAAAAAACAGCGAAACAGAAGCTTTCGGATCACTGAAGATGGGCCAGAGGGGGGCCAGGGGCTGCCCAGGCGACCTGCTGGCGCGGCCAGGCCCTAGGCCACGCCAGGAGGCCACATGGGTGGGCCCCACCTCCTTGGGTGCCCTCCTTTGGCCTATATTTAGAATCCCGAGAGGAAACCCTTTCCACAACTTCCAGAATCGCGAATTTCTCCATCGTTCCACAGCCGCATCGCTTCCGAGATCGGGTGCATTAGGGAGACCTCTTCCCGGCAGCCTGCCGAAGGGAGGATTGACCTCCAGGAGCTTCTCCACCGCCATGGACGCTTCCCGGATGTGCCGTGAGTAGTCCTCCTTGGACCATGGGTCCATGACCAGTAGATATGTGATGTATTCTCTATAATCTTGTGCTTCAATAGTTAGTCCTTGTGAGCTTCCCTACATGATCAAGGCATCTATGTAATTTTCTTGCTATTGTTATGCTCGGTTTGTTGGGATCCGATGGATTATGAGATTATGTTCAGATTGTTATGAGTTATAATTTTGATTATCCTTTTATATTATGTTCCTTAGTGATTCATGCATGTTCTCCGTTGTTATTTATTGCTTTGGCCGAGTAGTAGATTGTAACTCCAAGAGGGAGCGTTATGCATGATTGTCGGTTCATGCCCCTCGATGTCTAGCTTGAGTGACAGAAACATGAGACTAGGGGATGTGATGTTGCCACTAGGTAGAAAACAACGGTGCTTGTGACCATGGTTGCAAGGATTGTTTACCTTACGCATAGTTCGTTAATGCAATTGTCCGTTGCTTTGAGTTTACACTTTGGGTGTAGCTCACAACTTAATACCGGAGAGATGTTCTGGATAGATATATCAAGGTGGATGATTAGTAATTAGATGTTGATGAATAAACGGTCTACTTGTCTTGGCGTACTGCCCATTACTATTGAACCTCTAACTATAAAGTAGCATAATTAGCATTGCGGTGCATTCATAATTTTGTCAATTGCCCAACTGTGATTTGTTTACCCAAGCATAGTTGTTTATCGTCTTTTGGGAGAGAGACATCACTAGTGAACATCATGTGACTCTGATACATCCATTTTGCATCATGCTTTCATGTTGATATTTATCGCTTCTTGGGCTGTTATTTCACTTCACGGTACAATACTTATGCCTTTTCTCTCTTATTTTGCAAGGTTTACATGAAGAGGGAGAATGCCGGCAGCTGGAATTCTGGCATGAAAGAGCAGCAAAGTTGAGATACCTATTCTGCGCAACTCCAAACGCCGTAAAAATCAACAAGGATTTTTTCCGGATTTATAAAAAATACTGGGCCGAAGAAGCGCCAAAGGGGCGCCAGCAGGTGGCCACAAGCCTGCACGGTGCAGCCACCCCCCAGGCCGCGCCAAGGGGGCTTGTGGGCAGCCTGCTGGCCCACTGGCCCCCCTCTTCTGCTATATGAAGGGTTTCGTCTGGAAAAAAATCAGGGAGGAGCTTTTTCGTGGATTCGCCGCCGCCACGAGGCGGAACTTGAGCAGAACCAATCTAGAGCTCCGGCAGGACGATCCTGCCGAGGAAACTTCCCTGCCGGAGGGGAAAATCGTCGCCATCGTCATCATCAACACTCCTCTCATCGGAGGGGACTCATCTCCATCAACATCTTCATCAGCACCATCTCATCTCCAAACCCTAGTTCATCACTTGTAACCAATCTCCGTCTCGCGACTCCGATTGGTACTTGTAAGGTTGCTAGTAGTGTTAATTTCGCTTTGTAGTTGATGCTAGTTGGATTACTTGGTGGAAGAGTTTATGTTCAGATCCTTTATGCTACTCATTACCTCTATGGTCATGAATATGATTATGCTTTGTGAGTAGTTACTTTTGTTCCTGAGGGCATGGGATAAGTCATGCTAATAATAGTCATATGAATTTGGTATTCGTTCGATATTTTGATGTGTTGTATGTTGTTTTTCCTCTAGTGGTGTTATGTGAACGTCGACTACATAACACTTCACCATTCTTTGGGCCTAGAGGAAGGCATTGAGAAGTAGTAAGTAGATGATGGGTTGCTAGAGTGACAGAAGCTTAAACCCTAGTTTATGTGTTGCTTCGTAAGGGGCTGATTTGGATCCACTAGTTTAATGCTATGGTTAGACTTTGTCTTATTCTTCTTTCGTAGTTGCGGATGCTTGCGAGAGGGGTTAATCATAAGTGGAATGCTTGTCCAAGTAAGGGCAGTACCCAAGTGCCGGTCCACCCACATATCAAACTATCAAAGTAACGAACGCGAATCATATGAACATGATGAAAACTAGCATGACAAAAATTCCCGCGTGTCCGCGGGAGCTGTCGTGGGTATATGTCTGACAGTAGATGTGTAGGGTACGAAAGGATGGGTAGAGACTTAGCTATGGCGAGGTTGTATGAGTTCAAGCCCCTCTACGGTGGAGGTAAAAGCCCTACGTCTCAGTGCTCTTGGGAGCTTAGTGTCGAGTGGAATATAGGATTACAGTAAATGCCAACCCGTGCACCTACGGGGAAGGGCGGCTTATATAGAGTGCGCTGCCCTCCACAACGGCCCGGTGGACAGGGGTGGAATAGTGGCGAATAAATGCCTACGTTACAGGTAACGTATGCCTTAAATGCTAATAATGGTGTATGGAAACGTGTGACCGTTGCCCTCCTGGGAGGTTACGATGTACAGAGTGGAATTCAGTCGGTATGATAAATACACTCCGAATGCTCATCACCGACTGGATGATGGGGGGGGGGTCCTTAGTTCAGTCGGAACTGTCTAAGGGCCTTGCCCTCTATGAAGGGTAGTCCTTGGGTAGGACCTATAGGGCAGGCCTATGACCCTACCCTGGGACTATAACCCCATCATTAGTCCCCGAATGGATCGGGGTTGGAATGACGAAGTGATGCCTGGAGTACGGATCCGACTGGTATGGATGTGACTTTGGTGTTGTTTGCCTCGATCCATTTTATCCTTTCGACCAGTGATCCGAGTGAATATACCAGTGAAACGAACCGTCAGGGACCGAGTGCTTCTGCAGAATCTTTCGATGTGATCGGTCAACTCATAGCAGCGGATTTTCTGGGATCCTCAAATTTCCGTTGCCGCGCGCTCAGCGGGGATGACGACATCGTCATCGAGTAGTTTCTGCCGCCTCGATTACCGCGCCTTTATCTTCTCCACTAATATCGCAGCAGCCGGTCGGGGGATAAGGTTTCGGGGCCACCTGTTAGTGACCCAGTCGGAAGCTTATTTAAGCCTCTCCGGCGGGGGTTTCTTGTTGCGCTGCTCTGGTTACTCGCATTCGCTCCGCTCTTCCCGTAGCTCCCGGCGCGCTCCAAGCCTCCTCCTTCCTCTCTTCCTCGCCGAATCTGTCGCCTTCACCATGACGAAGGGACAGACTAGCAAGCTCGAGTCGCAGAAGAAGAAGAAGGCGGCGGCCCCTGCTTAGCGGCGACAGCGGGCACTGCCAGCGGGTTGGATCCAGGGGGATTTCCTCCCCTCCACGGTGACACCGGACGACTTGCTGGAGCTGGTGGAGCAAGGCATGATTGCCAACAAGTCGTGGAGGCTATCGGCGGAGGGCGAGACGGAGCCGGCGCCGCAGGAGGGAGAGCGCGTCTTGCTGCTCAGCCACGTGTACAGGGGCTTCTCCTTGCCTCCCCACCCCTTCTTCAGAGGTATTATGAACCACTTCGGGGCGCAGCTCCATCATTTTCCTCCAAACGCGATAGCCCATCTTGCCGCATTCGTCACCCTGTGCGAGTGCTTTATTGGATGTCCCCCCATTGGGGGCTCTTTAAGTACATCTTCTCCGCTAGGTCCCAGACTGTCAAAAAGCTTAGCCAGTCGGACGATAAAACCCATCTCCTCCAGCTCTGCGGGGGCTTAGGCTTCCAGAAGAAAACGAAGAGTAGCTACCCTCCTCTGCAGTTGTCCGAGTCAGTTAGGAACTGGCAGTCGACCTGGTTCTACTACCAGGACATAGCTTGTCCGAATGCTGCGATTGGGTTGCCGCCCTTTAGCTTAGACCGTCCGGCCCTCCCAGGCAACTTGCGTTCTCAAAGTTGGAAAAGATCCAGATCCAACCTCTGGTCGACGCGCTGATAGCTGTCGTCCGCAAGGGAGTCACCGACACAGATTTGCTGGAGACTTTTCTGGGTCGGCGCATCTAGCCGCTGCAAGCCCAACACCACGCCATGTGGCACTACGTGGGGCCCGAGGATTCCACTCGGACTCATCCAGAGTGCATGACCGGGAGACCGTGACAGCGTGGGTCCGTGGCATTACAGGCGCATGCGACAACCCCCAAGGAGCCCGGCGAGTGAGGCCCTTCCGCGCCGACAATCCTCCTCCGAATGACGTGAGTGCATCTTGTCGAGTGCCTTCAATCTTCTTAGATCTATCGCTTTTCTTGTATCACCGCCTGACGTTCGATGTTGCCGACTGTGTTTTGTGCAGGAGTGGACCAACTGGCATTCTCCCGTCTCGAACGGGAATCCCGCTGAGGAAGAGGAGGGCAGCCAGGAGGGCAGCATGGATAGCGCCGAGTACGTCTCCGACAGTGGGGGGACGGAGGAGGAGACTGAAGAGGAGGAGGGGGAGGTTGGGGAGCACAGCTCGCCACCTCCACCATCAGAGCCTCAAACTAAGCGCCGTCACGAACCCACGGCTCCGCCGGCTCCTCCAGCAGTTCCGAGTGCTTCGCCTACTTCTCCCGTGGCTCCGAGTGCTCCGCCAGCTCCTCCCGTGGCTCCGAGTGCTCGGAGCGTGAAGAGGACCAAGGACGCTGCTACCGAGCCCACGGACCAACCGTCCAAGGCGGCCAAACTGAGTGGGTCCAAGCCTCGAAAAGCTTTGCCTCGGATGAGGATCGCTGTTCCAGTTGCTTCAGCGTAAGTGTCTTGTTCTCCCATCTTCTTTCTGTATTTGATTGAACTCATGATTATTGGTCGAGTGGATTTTACTCGGCAGAGCTGCTACCTCCGCCACCTCTCTGCCGCGCGAGGACGATGATCCCATGGATACGGATAACGCTGCCACATCCCAGCAAGGTATGTTCTGACGACTCCGAGAGTTTGCATTATTGTTTCGCGAGTGCTGTCTTTAATCTTGCCCTTTTTCTGCAACCTCATGTTGTTCAGTCGGGCTTCCCTCGGAGGTGATTCATCTGGAGGAGGACGACCAAAGGGGATCAGGGCCAACTTTGGCGCCTGTCCTTGAGGTTGTTCCATCTGCTGCTGCTCCCACCATGGACGCGCCACCGACCGAGCCGATGCCGTCGACTGAGGCGGTGCCCCTCGCGGCGGAACCGACTGGAGCGGGACTTGGGATGCCCAAGGAGTCTTCTGTCATGCCAGGTCCATCGACCGTCCTGTACGACGCCCGACACCTCCCGGAAGACCAAGTGGGAGCCGCCAAGGAGGCCATGGTGCAGGTGGAGTTGAAGGTGGGTGATGCCAAC
Source organism: Hordeum vulgare subsp. vulgare (assembly GCF_904849725.1). NCBI lineage: Eukaryota > Viridiplantae > Streptophyta > Magnoliopsida > Poales > Poaceae > Hordeum > Hordeum vulgare. The sequence continues at coordinate 537,058,653 of NC_058520.1, read as the reverse complement.
GGAGCGTACGACTCCATCGCGTCTTTGTACAAGAGAAGCTTGGAGCTCCGAGACGATATCCGAGTAAGTGCGCTAGTAAGTGTTTACTTTCCTCTTGTAACCCACTGGGGGTTTAAGTGATATACTCGGGTACAGTAGGATTATTTTGCAGTGGGTTCACTCCGAGTGAACCCAGTGGGTGTAGTCCCCGAGACTTCTGTCGAGTGCTTGCACCGGCAGTTGTCTTTATATGCATTTTCAGTTATCTGAGCAGATCAGAGCTGGTCAGCCCGAATATTACCAGTGGGGGCACTCGGAGTGCATCCAGTGGATGTAATCCCCGAGAGTAGTGTTATTCCGGTCGGGGAATATCATTCTCGTAGATTTGTCTGCTTGTCATGGAGCTCAATAGGGCCGACCTGTTCGAGCTTCATGCCAGTGGGGTCACTCTTAGTGAACCCACTGGGTGTAGTCCCCGAGACCGCTGTCGAGGGCTTGCATCGGCAGGGGTCTGAAGAACTTTGATTGTTTTGTTTGTTTTCCTTGTTGAATGTGTCTGATCCTCCCTCTGTGCTAATTTGGCAGAAGACTTGCGAAATGGGATCTGCGTACAATGCTCTGAAGGCTGAAAAGATTCAGCTTGCTGCGGAATTGGAGGCGGCTGTGAATGACTTGGCTGGTGTGAAGGGGGCTCTTGCTGACCGAGAGAAGTCTTTGGAGGAGTCCCGGGAGACCAACAAGGCATTGGTGGCCGAAATTGAGAAAATGGGCAAGCAAAGAACTGAACTGATGGGTCAGATGAAGGTGATGAACCGTCGATGCATTTCGCAGGAGAAGTACATCAGCGACTGGGCAAGGAAGATGATTGCACTGCTCGGTGGTAAGCTCTTTGCCGAGTGCTTCTTAACTTTGTAGTTCATTCTGCGCTTACTTTGTGCTTGTCTTTTCTTGGCAGATTTTTGTCTGGACACTGAGGCTGAAACAACCGACATTGAATGGTCGGTTGTTCCGAACGTTCCACTCGGCGACGAAGCCAATCGGGACATGCTCCGAGCACATATTCGCCTTGGCAGAGTGGGACCTTTCATCGGCCGTCTGAGAGAAGTCATCGGCCGGATCGACAAGGAGCTGTGGCCCAAAGACGATTCCGGGCAGGAAATAGAAGGGTTGATGACTCGGCGGGAGGACGTCCCGAACAGAGTGCCGGCATGGAAGAAGTCTGCCGCTCGTTGTGGTGCGGACGTGGCGCTATCGCTGGTCCGAGTGCACTGCAAGGAAGCTCACGAAGAAAAGCTGAAGGCGTTGCAGGTCGCCAACACCAAGAAGCTTCGATTCGAAGATTTCATGGAGACCTTCCTAGAGACAGCCACTCGTATCGCGGACGGGATCGACCTTGAGACCTTTGTGGAGCCTGCCAGTCCCGGTGCCAGTCCTGATGACGCTTGAAAAACTTTATGGTGAACGCACTTTTGCCTCGGAATGCCGAGTGTTATCTGTATCAAACTTTGGCCACTGCTGTTGGCCGTCATATTTGTGGTTCAGTGTGGATAAGCTTGATCCACACCGAGCCGATCCAACTTTGAATTTGAATCGAATATTTTGCTCTTCTTTCGCCATGTTTTTTTTGACACGATTTTGGCTCGTGGTTTTTGTTTGGCGTTTCTTGGTGAAGCCAATGGCAAACATGCGGAGCATGTAATTGTCAGTTTTCTTCACATCCACATGAGCCTCAATGAGGGTCTGCTAAACCTCCGAGTGGATCTCAAGGATACACTCGAAGGAAGCTTTTTATGTTGGGGAACGTCGCATGGGAAACAAAAATTTTCCTACGCGCACGAAGACCTATCATGGTGATGTCCATCTACGAGAGGGGATGAGTGATCTACGTACCCTTGTAGATCGTACAGCAGAAGCGTTAGAGAACGCGGTTGATGTAGTGGAACATCCTCACGTCCCTCGATCCGCCCCGCGAACAATCCCGCGATCAGTCCCACGATCTAGTACCGAACGGACGGCACCTCCGCGTTCAGCACACATACAGCTCGACGATGATCTCGGCCTTCTTGATCCAGCAAGAGAGACGGAGAGGTAGAAGAGTTCACCGGCAGCGTGACGGCGCTCCGGAGGTTGGTCATGATCTTGTCTCAGCAGGGCTCCGCCCGAGCTCCGCAGAAACGCGATCTAGAGGAAAAACTATGGAGGTATGTGGTCGGGCAGCCGTGAGAAAGTCGTCTCAAATCAGCCCTAATTGCTCCATATATATAGGAGGAGGGAGGGGGGACCTTGCCTTGGGGTCCAAGGACCCCCAAGGAGTCGGCCGAGCCAAGGGGGGGAGGACTCCCCCCCAAACCGAGTTGGACTTGGTTTGGTGGGAGGAGTCCCCCTCCCTTCCCACTTCCTCCCTCTTTTTTTTTCTTTTCCTTTGATTTCTTATCCTTGGCGCATAGGCCCCCTTGGGGCTGTCCCACCAGCCCACTAAGGGCTGGTGTGTCTCCCCAAAGCCTATGGGCTTCCCCGGGGTGGGTTGCCCCCCCCGGTGAACTCCCGGAACCCATTCGTCATTCCCGGTACATTCCCGGTAACTCCGAAATCCTTCCGGTAATCAAATGAGGTCATCCTATATATCAATCTTCATTTTCGGACCATTCCGGAAACCCTCGTGATGTCCGTGATCTCATCCGGGACTCCGAACAACATTCGGTAACCAACCATATAACTCAAATACGCATAAAACAACGTCGAACCTTAAGTGTGCAGACCCTGCGGGTTCGAGAACTATGTAGACATGACCCGAGAGACTCCTCGGTCAATATCCAATAGCGGGACCTGGATGCCCATATTGGATCCTACATATTCTACGAAGATCTTATCGTTTGAACCTCAGTGCCAAGGATTCGTATAATCCCGTATGTCATTCCCTTTGTCCTTCGGTATGTTACTTGCCCGAGATTCGATCGTCAGTATCCGCATACCTATTTCAATCTCGTTTACCGGCAAGTCTCTTTACTCGTTCCGTAATACAAGATCCCGCAACTTACACTAAGTTACATTGCTTGCAAGGCTTGTGTGTGATGTTGTATTACCGAGTGGGCCCCGAGATACCTCTCCGTCATACGGAGTGACAAATCCCAGTCTTGATCCATACTAACTCAACTAACACCTTCGGAGATACCTGTAGAGCATCTTTATAGTCACCCATTTACCTTGCGACGTTTGATACACACAAAGCATTCCTCCGGTGTTAGTGAGTTATATGATCTCATGGTCATAGGAATAAATACTTGACACGTAGAAAACAATAGCAACAAAATGACACGATCAACATGCTACGTCTATTAGTTTGGGTCTAGTCCATCACGTGATTCTCCCAATGACATGATCCAGTTATCAAGCAACAACACCTTGTTCATAATCAGAAGACACTGACTATCATCGATCAACTGGCTAGCCAACTAGAGGCATGCTAGGGATGGTGTTTTGTCTATGTATCCACACATGTAAATGAGTCTTCATTCAATACAATTATAGCATGGATAATAAACTATTATCTTGATACAGGAATTATAATAATAACTATACATTTTTTGCCTCTAGGGCATAATTCCAACAGTCTCCCACTTGCACTAGAGTCAATAATCTAGCCTTCACATCACCATGTGAATTACATTGTAATAAATCTAACACCCGTACAGTTCTGGTGTCCATCATGTTTTGGCCGTGGAAGAGGTTTAGTCAGCGGGTCTGCTACATTCAGATCCGTGTGCACCTTGCATATATTTACGTCCTCCTCCTCGACGTAGTCGCGGATGAGGTTGAAGCGTCGTTTGATGTGTCTGGTCTTGTTGTGAAACCTTGGTTCCTTTGCTAGGGCAATGGCACCAGTGTTGTCACAGAATAAGGTTATTGGATCCAATGCAGTTGGCACCACTCCAAGATCCGTCATGAACTGCTTCATCCAGACACCCTCCTTAGCCGCCTCCGAGGCAGCCATGTACTCTGCTTCACATGTAGAATCTGCTACGACGCTTTGCTTGGAACTGCACCAGCTTACTGCACCCCCATTAAGAATAAATACGTATCCGGTTTGCGACTTAGAGTCGTCCGGATCTGTGTCAAAGCTTGCATCGACGTAACCTTTTACGGTGAGCTCTTCGTCACCTCCATACACGAGAAACATCTCCTTAGTCCTTTTCAGGTACTTCAGGATATTCTTGACCGCTGTCGAGTGATCCACTCCTGGATTACTCTGGAACCTACCTGCCATACTTATGGCCAGGCTAACATCCGGTCTAGTGCACAACATCGCATACATGATAGAACCTATGGCTGAAGCATAGGGGACGGAGCGCATATGCTCTCTATCTTCATCAGTTGCTGGGCACTGAGTCTTACTCAATCTCGTACCTTGTAAAACTGGCAAGAACCCTTTCTTGGACTGTTCCATTTTGAACCTCTTCAAAACTTTATCAAGGTATGTGCTTTGTGAAAGTCCTATCAGGCGTTTTGATCTATCCCTATAGATCTTAATGCCTAGTATGTAAGCAGCTTCTCCTAGGTCCTTCATAGAGAAACTTTTATTCAAGTAACCTTTTATGCTCTCCAAAAGCTCTACGTTGTTTCCAATCAGTAATATGGCATCCACATATAATATTAGAAACGCCACAGAGCTCCCACTCACTTTCTTGTAAATACAAGATTCTCCAACCACTTGTATAAACCCAAATGCTTTGATCACCTCATCAAAGCGTTTGTTCCAACTCCGAGATGCTTGCACCAGTCCATAAATGGATCGCTGGAGCTTGCACACTTTGTGAGCATTTTTAGGATCGACAAAACCTTCGGGTTGCATCATATACAACTCTTCCTTAAGGAAACCGTTAAGGAACGCCGTTTTGACATCCATCTTCCAGATTTCATAATCGAAAAATGCAGCTATTGCTAACATGATTCTGATGGACTTAAGCATCGCTACAGGTGAGAAGGTCTCATCGTAGTCAACTCCTGGAACTTGTGAAAAACCCTTTGCCACAAGTCGAGCTTTATAAACGGTCACATTACCGTCAGCGTCCGTCTTCTTCTTAAAGATCCATTTGTTCTGAATAGCCTTGCGGCCCTCAGGTAATATCTCCAAAGTCCACACTTTGTTCTCATACATGGATCCTATCTCGGATTTCATGGCTTCTAGCCATTTGGTGGAATCTGGGCCCACCATTGCTTCTTCATAATTTGCAGGTTCATTGTTGTCTAACAACATGATTGATAAGACGGGATTACCGTACCACTCTGGAGCAGCGTGTGATCTCGTCGACCTGCGTGGTTCAACAGAAGCTTGAACTGGAGTTTCATGATCATCATCATTAACTTCCTCCTCAACCGGCGTCGCAACGACAGAGGTTTCCCCTTGCCTTGCGCCACCATCCAGAGGGATGAGAGGTTCGACAACCTCGTCAAGTTCTATCTTCCTCCCACTCAATTCTCTCGAGAGAAACTCTTTCTCGAGAAAAGTTCCGTTCTTAGCAACAAACACTTTGCCCTCGGATTTGAGATAGAAGGTGTACCCAACTGTCTCTTTTGGGTAACCTATGAAGACGCATTTTTCCGCTTTGGGTTCCAGCTTTTCAGGCTGAAGCTTTTTGACATAAGCATCACATCCCCAAACTTTAAGAAACGACAACTTTGGCCTTTTGCCATACCACAGTTCGTATGGTGTCGTTTCAACGGATTTTGATGGTGCCCTATTTAAAGTGAATGCAGCTGTTTCTAATGCATAACCCCAAAAAGATAACGGCAAATCAGTAAGAGACATCATAGATCGCACCATCTCTAACAAAGTACGATTACGACGTTCGGACACACCATTACGCTGTAGTGTTCGAGGCGGTGTTAACTGCGAAACAATTCCACATTGTCTTAAGTGAGCACCAAACTCGAAACTCAGATATTCACCCCCACGATCAGACCGTAGGAACTTGATCTTCTTGTTACGATGATTTTCCACTTCACTCTGAAATTGCTTGAACTTTTCAAATGTTTCAGACTTGTGCTTTATCAAGTAGACATAACCATATCTACTCAAATCGTCAGTGAAGGTGAGGAAATAACGATATCCGCCGCGTGCCTCTACGCTCATTGGACCACACACATCGGTATGTATGATTTCCAACAAGTCACTTGCACGCTCCATTGTTCCGGAGAACGGAGTCTTAGTCATCTTGCCCATGAGGCATGGTTCGCACGTGTCAAGTGAATCAAAGTCAAGTGACTCCAAAAGTCCATCAGCATGGAGTTTCTTCATGCGCTTTACACCAATATGACCCAAGCGGCAGTGCCACAAAAATATGGCGCTATCATTGTTTACTCTAACTCTTTTGGTCTCAATGTTATGTATATGCGTATCGCTATCAAGATTCAATATGAACAATCCTCTCACATTCGGTGCATGACCATAAAAGATGTTACTCATAGAAATAGAACAACCATTATTCTCTGACTTAAAAGAGTAACCGTCTCGCAATAAACAAGATCCAGATATAATGTTCATGCTCAACGCAGGCACTAAATAACAATGATTTAAGTTCATCACTAATCCCGATGGTAGCTGAAGTGACACTATGCCGACGGCGATTGCATCAACCTTGGAACCATTTCCTACGCGCATCGTCACTTCGTCTTTCGCCAGCCTTCGTCTATTCCGCAGCTCCTGTTTCGAGTTGCAAATGTGAGCAACAGAACCGGTATCGAATACCCAGGCACTACTACGAGAGCCGGTTAAGTACACATCAATAACATGTATATCAAATATACCTGATTTTTCTTTGCCCGCCTTCTTATCTGCCAGATACTTGGGGCAATTGCGCTTCCAGTGACCCATACCCTTGCAATAGAAGCACTCTGTTTCAGGCTTAGGTCCAGCCTTGGGTTTCTTCGGCGGATTGGCAACAGGCTTGCCGCTCTTCTTCGAATTGCCCTTCTTGCCTTTGCCGTTTCTCTTGAAACTAGTGGTCTTGCTCACCATCAACACTTGATGCTCTTTACGGAGTTCAGACTCTGCGACTTTCAGCATCGCAAACAACTCGCCGGGAGGCTTGTTCATCCCTTGCATGTTGTAGTTCAACACAAAGCCTTTATAGCTTGGCGGCAGTGATTGAAGGATTCTGTCAGTGATAGCCTCTTGCGGGAGTTCAATCCCCAGCTCAGCCAGACGGTTTGAGTACCCAGACATTTTGAGCACATGTTCACTGACAGACGAGTTTTCCTCCATCTTGCAAGCATAGAATTTATCGGAGGTCTCATACCTCTCGATCCGGGCGTTCTTCTGAAAGATAAACTTCAACTCCTGGAACATCTCAAATGCTCCATGACGCTTAAAGCAACGTTGAAGTCCCGGTTCTAAGCCATACAAGACTGCACATTGAACTATTGAGTAGTCCTCCTTACGCGCTAACCAAGCGTTCTTAACATCCTGATCAGCCGTAGCGGGTGGTTCATCTCCTAGCAAAGCATTAAGGACATAATCCTTCTTCCCAGCTTGTAAGATTAGCTTAAGATTACGAGCCCAGTCTACAAAGTTGCTTCCATCATCTTTCAACTTAGCTTTCTCTAGGAACGTATTAAAATTCAGGATGACACTCGCGTGAGCCATGATCTACAACACAAATATATTCAAAGTGGACTTAGACTATGTTCAAGATAATTAGAGTTTAACTTAATCAAATTATATACTAAACTCCCACTCCAAAAGTACATCTCTCTAGTCATTTGAGTGGTTCATGATCCACTTACACTATCCCAAGTCCGATCATCACGTGAGTTGAGTATAGTTTCAGTGGTAAGCATCCCTATGCTAATCATATCAACTATATGATTCATGATCGACCTTTCGGTCTCATGTGTTCCGAGGCCATGTCTGCACATGCTAGGCTCGTCAAGCTTAACCCGAGTGTTCCGCGTGCGCAACTGTTTTGCACCCGTTGTATGTGAACGTTGAGTCTATCACACCCGATCATCACGTGGTGTCTCGAAACGACGAACTGTAGCAACGGTGCACAGTCGGGGAGAACACAATTTCGTCTTGAAATTTTAGTGAGAGATCACCTCATAATGCTACCGTCTTTCTAAGCAAAATAAGGTGCATAAAAGGATTAACATCACATGCAATTCATAAGTGACATGATATGGCCATCATCATGTGCTTCTTGATCTCCATCACCAAAGCACCGACACGATCTTCTTGTCACCGGCGCCACACCATGATCATCCATCAACGTGTTGCCATCAGGATTGTCGTGCTACTTATGCTATTACTACTAAAGCTACATCCTAGTAAAATAGTAAACGCATCTGCAAGCACATATGTTAGTATAAAGACAACCCTATGGCTCCTGCCGGTTGCCGTACCATCGACGTGCAAGTCGATATTTCTATTACAACATGATCATCTCATACATCCAATATATCACATCAAATCGTTGGCCATATCACATCACAATCATACCCTGCAAAAACAAGTTAGACGTCCTCTAATTTTGTTGTTGCATGTTTTACGTGGTGACCAAGGGTATCTAGTAGGATCGCATCTTACTTACGCTAACACCACAACGGAGATATATGAGTTGCTATTTAACCTCATCCAAGGACCTCCTCGGTCAAATCCGATTCAACTAAAGTTGGAGAAACCGTCACTTGCCAGTCATCTTTGAGCAAAGGGGGTTACTCGTAACGATGAAACCAGTCTCTCGTAAGCGTACGAGTAATGTCGGTCCAAGCCGCTTCAATCCAACAATACCGCGGAATCAAGAAAAGACTAAGGAGGGCAGAAAAACGCACATCACCGTCCACAAAAACTTTTGTGTTCTACTCGAGAAGACATCTACGCATGAACCTAGCTCATGATGCCACTGTTGGGGAACGTCGCATGGGAAACAAAAATTTTCCTACGCGCACGAAGACCTATCATGGTGATGTCCATCTACGAGAGGGGATGAGTGATCTACGTACCCTTGTAGATCGTACAGCAGAAGCGTTAGAGAACGCGGTTGATGTAGTGGAACGTCCTCACGTCCCTCGATCCGCCCCGCGAACAATCCCGCGATCAGTCCCACGAACTAGTACCGAACGGACGGCACCTCCGCGTTCAGCACACGTACAACTCGACGATGATCTCGGCCTTCTTGATCCAACAAGAGAGACGGAGAGGTAGAAGAGTTCACCGGCAGCGTGACGGCGCTCCGGAGGTTGGTGATGATCTTGTCTCAGCAGGGCTCCGCCCGAGCTCCGCAGAAACGCGATCTAGAGGAAAAACTATGGAGGTATGTGGTCGGGCAGCCGTGAGAAAGTCGTCTCAAATCAGCCCTAATTGCTCCATATATATAGGAGGAGGGAGGGGGGACCTTGCCTTGGGGTCCAAGGACCCCCAAGGAGTCGGCCGAGCCAAGGGGGGGAGGACTCCCCCCCCAAACCGAGTTGGACTTGGTTTGGTGGCAGGAGTCCCCCTCCCTTCCCACTTCCTCCCTCTTTTTTTTTCTTTTCCTTTGATTTCTTATCCTTGGCGCATAGGCCCCCTTGGGGCTGTCCCACCAGACCACTAAGGGCTGGTGTGTCTCCCCAAAGCCTATGGGCTTCCCCGGGGTGGGTTGCCCCCCCGGTGAACTCCGGGAACCCATTCGTCATTCCCGGTACATTCCCGGTAACTCCGAAATCCTTCCGGTAATCAAATGAGGTCATCCTATATATCAATCTTCGTTTCCGGACCATTCCGGAAACCCTCGTGACGTCCGTGATCTCATCCGGGACTCCGAACAACATTCGGTAACCAACCATATAACTCAAATACGCATAAAACAACGTCGAACCTTAAGTGTGCAGACCCTGCGGGTTCGAGAACTATGTAGACATGACCCGAGAGACTCCTCGGTCAATATCCAATAGCGGGACCTGGATGCCCATATTGGATCCTACATATTCTACGAAGATCTTATCGTTTGAACCTCAGTGCCAAGGATTCGTATAATCCCGTATGTCATTCCCTTTGTCCTTCGGTATGTTACTTGCCCGAGATTCGATCGTCAGTATCCGCATACCTATTTCAATCTCGTTTACCGGCAAGTCTCTTTACTCATTCCGTAATACAAGATCCCGCAACTTACACTAAGTTACATTGCTTGCAAGGCTTGTGTGTGATGTTGTATTACCGAGTGGGCCCCGAGATACCTCTCCGTCATACGGAGTGACAAATCCCAGTCTTGATCCATACTAACTCAACTAACACCTTCGGAGATACCTGTAGAGCATCTTTATAGTCACCCAGTTACGTTGCGACGTTTGATACACACAAAGCATTCCTCTGGTGTTAGTGAGTTATATGATCTCATGGTCATAGGAATAAATACTTGACACGCAGAAAACAGTAGCAACAAAATGACACGATCAACATGCTACGTCTATTAGTTTGGGTCTAGTCCATCACGTGATTCTCCCAATGACGTGATCCAGTTATCAAGCAACAACACCTTGTTCATAATCACAAGACACTGACTATCATCGATCAACTGGCTAGCCAACTAGAGGCATGCTAGGGATGGTGTTTTGTCTATGTATCCACACATGTAAATGAGTCTTCATTCAATACAATTATAGCATGGATAATAAACTATTATCTTGATACAGGAATTATAATAATAACTATACATTTATTATTGCCTCTAGGGCATAATTCCAACATTTTACTTAGGCGATTCTGGATCGCAGCTAAGTCCCCGAGTGCGGCATCTCGTGCGCACTCGGAGTGAGTTGATACTCATGTAGTTGTCAGTTGTCTTCACATCCACATGAGTCTCAATGAGGGTCTGCTAAGCCTCCGAGTGGATCTCGAGGATACACTCGAAGGAAGCTTTTACTTAGGCGATTCTGGATCGCAGCTAAGTCCCCGAGTGCGGCTTTTAGTGTGCACTCGGAGCAAGTTTGAGCTCATGTAGTTGTCAGTTGTCTTTTCATCCACATGAGCCTCAATGAGGGTCTGCTAAGCCTCCGAGTGGATCTCGAGGATACACTCGAAGGAAGCTTTTTTACTTAGGCGATTCTGGATCGCAGCTAAGTCTCCGAGTGCGGCTTTTAGTGCGCACTCGGAGCGAGTTTTGTACTTAGGCGATTCTGAATCGCAGCTAAGTCCCCGAGTGCGGCTGTTAGTGCACACTCGGAGCGAGTTTGTACTTAGGCGATTCTGGATCGGTGCTAAGTCCCCGAGTGCGGCTTTTGGTGCGCACTCGGAGCGAGTTTGTACTCAGGCGATTCTGGATCGCAGCTAAGTCCCCGAGTGCGACTTTTGGTGCATACTCGGAGAGAGTTTGTACTTAGGCGATTCTGGATCGCAGCTAAGTCCCCGAGTGCGGCTGTTAGTGCACACTCGGAGAGAGTTTTTTTTACTTAGGCGACTCTGGGTCGCAGCTAAGTCCCCGAGTGCGGCTGTTAGCGCACACTCGGAGAGAGTTTTTACTTAGGCGATTCTGGGTCGCAGCTAAGTCCCCGAGTGCGACTGTTAGTGCACACTCGGAGAGAGTTTTTTACTTAGGCGACTCTGGGTCGCAGCTAAGTCCCCGAGTGCGGCTGTTAGCGCACACTCGGAGAGAGTTTTTACTTAGGCGACTCTGGGTCGCAGCTAAGACCCCGAGTGCGTCTGTTAGCGCACACTCGGAGAGAGTTTTTTAGACCGGAGTCTGCAAATGCGGAAGAATTTTGGACCTGCAAAAAATCAGTCTGCTTTGTATTACTTCAATGATACTTGTTCTTTACATTGCCTCCGTCGGCGGTCACGTGTAGAAGCGCTTCAGGAGATCTCCGTTCCATGCTCGCGGCTCGTCCGTTTCCCTGTCGAGGTTGTAGAGTCGATATGCTCCGTTGTTCAACACCTTATAGATGATGAAGGGTCCTTCCCAGGCGGGAGCCAACTTGTGAGGTCTCTGCTGGTCCACTCGGAGCACCAGGTCGCCTGCTTGGAATGTGCGACTCCTGACGTGCCGCGCGTGAAATCGCTGCAGATCTTGTTGATAAATTGTTGAGCGAGTTAGTGCCATCTCGTGCTCTTCTTCTAGTAGATCCACTCCGTCTTGCCTGGCTTGCTCCGCTTCGGCTTCGAAGAAGAGTTCGACTCGTGGAGAGTTGTGAAGCAAGTCACTCGGAAGGACTACCTCTGCTCCATAAACGAGGAAGAACGGGGATCGCCCTGTAGATCTATTTGGAGTTGTGCGGAGGCCCCACAACACCGAAGGTAGCTCGGTGACCCATGCGCCGGCGGCATGTCCAACTTCTCGCAGGAGTCGAGGCTTCAACCCTTGAAGAATAAGTCCGTTCGCCCGCTCTGCTTGCCCGTTGGTTTGAGGGTGCGCCACAGATGCAAAATCCACTCGGATGCCTTGGCCTGTGCAAAAACCTTTGAATCTGTCCGAGTCAAAGTTTGTGCCATTGTCAGTGATTATGCTGTGCGGGACTCCGAATCTGGAGATGATGTCTCTGACAAATTTGATGACCGTAAGGGCGTCGAGCTTCTTGATGGGCTTGGCTTCAATCCATTTGGTGAACTTGTCGACTGCTACCAACAGATGAGTGAATCCCCCTTGGCCTGTTCTGAATGGACCGACGGTATCTAATCCCCACACTACGAACGGCCAAACAAGAGGGATTGTCTTCAGCGCAGACGTTGACTTGTGGGATTTGTTCGAATAGAACTGACAGCCTTCGCATCGGTCGACCATATCATTTGCCATTTCATTCGCCTGCAACCAGAAGAAGCCAGCTCTGAATGCTTTGGCGACGATTGCTCTTGAAGAGGCATGATGGCCGCAGGTTCCCGAGTGAATTTCTTCCAGGATTAACTGTCCCTCCTCAGGGGAGATGCATCGCTGAAGGACTCCTGAAACACTTTCCTTGTACAACTAGCCATCAATGACGGTGAAGGACTTCGACCTGTGGACGATCTGCCTCGCTTGGACTTCGTCCTCTGGTAATTCTTGCCTCAGGATGTATGCAATGAACGACACAGTCCAAACGGGGATGAGAGCAAGAATCTCCATGATCAAATCCACCACAGCGGGGACCTCGACTTCAGTTGGGTCTGTTGAGCTCTTCGGTTGTACCGGTTCCTCTCTAAAAGGATCTTCTTTCACCGAAGGGAGATGTAGGTGCTCGAGGCAGACATCACTCGGGACTGGTCTCCGAGTGGAGCCGAGTTTTGCCAACTCATCAGCTGCTTGGTTTTTCAGTCGCGGAACGTGGTGAAGATCCAGACCTTCAAACTTCTTCTCGAGCTTCCTTACTGCGTTGCAGTATGCAGTCATGGTGGGGTTCCTGACATCCCACTCCTTCATCACTTGATTAACCAACAAATCTAAATCGCCATAGACCATCAGGCGATGGACGCCGAGTGTGATGGCCATGCACAATCCGTAAAGGAGAGCTTCATACTCTGCCTCATTATTGGAGGAATCTAAATGTATCTGCAACACATACTTTAGCTTATCACCTTTTGGCGATATGATCACTACGCCAGCGCCGGAGCCATTCAACATCTTGGACCCATCGAAGAACATAGTCCAATGAACCAAGTAGATGTGAGTCGGTTGCTGTTGTTCTACCCATTCTGCTACGAAGTCAGCCAGAGCTTGAGACTCTATAGCCTTCTTGGCTTCGAACTTGATGTCGCAGTATAACATATCCATAGCCCACTTCGCCACTCGGCCTGATGCATCTCGATTGTGGAGGATTTCCGACAACGGAGCATCAGAAATGACAGCCACCGAGTGGTCTTGGAAATAATGAGCCACCTTCTTTGCAGTCATGTAGATCCCATAAATAAGCTTTTGATAATGGGGATACCTCTGCTTGGAAGGAGTCAGGACTTCGGAGACGTAATATACTGGCCGCTGAACCTTGTATGCTTTGCCTTCTTATTCACGTTCGACTGTGAGAACAGTGCTGACGACTTGATTTGTAGCCGCGATGTATAGAAGAAGGGGTTCTTTACTGAGCGGGGCAGTAAGAACCGGCTGGGTGGAAAGCAGGGCTTTGAGGTCGTCGAACGCAATCTGGGCTTCGTCTGTCCACTCGAAAGTATCTGATTTCTTCATGAGTCGGTACAGAGGTAACGCCTTCTCGCCGAGTCAAGCGATAAACCTGATCAAAGCCGCTAGGCAACCTGTGAGCCTAGCCGCTCCATTCGGACGATGGTCCCGATCTTTTCGGGGTTGACATCGATTCCTCGTTCGGAAATGAAGAAACCGAGTAACTTTCCGCTGGGAACACCGAATGAACACTTGGCAGGGTTGAGCTTGATATCGTACCTACGAAGGTTGGCGAATGTTTCTGCCAAGTCAGTCAGCAGGTCGGAACCTTTGCGTGACTTGACTACGATATCGTCCATATATGCCTCCACATTTCGACCGATCTGGTCAAGGAGGCATTTTTGGATCATGCGCATGAAAGTTGCTCCTGCATTCTTCAAACCGAATGGCATAGTGATGTAGCAGAAACACCCGAATGGGGTGATGAAGGCTGTTTTTAATTCATCCAGACCATACAGACGGATCTGATGATAGCCCGAATAGGCATCAAGGAATGATAAATGCTCGCAACCCGCAGTCGAATCGACAATTTGATCAATGCGGGGGAGCGGGAAATGATCTTTCGGGCAGACCTTATTGAGATGCTTGAAGTCGATGCACATACGAAGGGACTTGTCCTTCTTGGGCACAATGACAACATTGGCGAGCCACTCGGAGTGGTGTACCTCGCGAATGAAGTTGGCTGCCAAAAGTTTAGCCACCTCCTCTCCGATTGCCTTCCTTTTGTGCGCGGCGGACTGACGCAGGCATTCTCGGACGGGCCGAGCGGTAGGATCCACATGCAGTCGGTGCTCAGCCAACTCCCTTGGTACACCTGGCATGTCAGCGGGCTTCCATGCGAAAATGTCCCAGTTCTCACGGAGGAATTGGATGAGCTCGGCTTCCTATTTTGGATCAAGGGTGGTGGAGATGTTCGTCGGGGCGGCGGTGTCGTCCGTCGGGTGGATGGTGACTTTCTTCGTGTCGCCCGCCGACTGGAATGCGGACTCCGAAGCTGGCTTCTTCGAATGCATCAAGTCAGCGGGGTCGGCTGTCTTCTTGTACTCATCCAGCTCGAGGATAGCCATCTGCTGATCGGCAATCCGCGACCCCTGCTGCAGACACTCTTCGGCCCGCTGCCGATTGCCTGTGATGGTGATCACACCTTTGGGACCCGTCATCTTCAGCTTCAAATACACGTAACATGGACGGGCCATGAAACGTGTATACGCCGGACGGCCCAGAATTGCATGGTATGCACTCTGGAAGTCCACCACCTCGAATGTCAGCTTTTCCTTGCGAAAGTTCTTGTCGGGGCCGAAAACGACGTCCAACGCGATCTGGCCGAGCGACTTGGCCTTTCGTCCTGGGAGGACTCCGTGGAACTGCATGCTGCTCTCGCTAAGTTTGGACATCGTAATGCCCATCCCCTTGAGAGTGTCAGCGTACATGATGTTCAAGCCGCTGCCGCCATCCATGAGGACTTTGCGCAGTCGGACTCCTTCCACCACCGGGTCGACTACCAGAGCCTGCCTCCCCGGGGTGGGTACGTGTGCTGGATGATCTGACTGATCAAAGGTGATCGCAGTCTGAGACCATTTGAGGAACGTGGGGTTGGTTGGGGTGGCCATGTTCACCTCCCTGTTCACCAGCTTCAGTCGACTCTTGCTTTCCACGTCAGCAAAAATCATCAATGTTGCGTGGACTTGGGGGAACGGATCCTCCTTGTCCTCATCATCCTGCTCGTTGTCCTTTTCACTCGGCTGCCCTTCGTCGAACCCTTGGATCAGGAGGCGACATTGCCGAGTGGTGTGCTTCAGGAATATGGCGTTGCCTTCTTCGTCCATCTTCGTGTGGATTGGACATGGCTGATCCAGGATGGAGTTCCTGAACTGCTTCTTCTTGGGGGTGTACTGAGCTTTCCCCTTGCCCTTGAACCTGGCATTTGTAACGGCGGCTGCCTCTGCCTGCGGAGTGGACGAAGCTTTCTGCTTTTGCTTCCGATTGCTGTTCCATCTCCGTCGGCGACTGCCTTGTGCTTGCCGCTATGTATGCGGTCCTCTTCTTCGCCATTTGCATAGCGTGCGGCTATCTCCATCATCTTGCTCGTGGAGATGTCGTCCGTCCGACCGAACTTCAGGTACAGATCTCTGTACCGCACGCCTGCCTTGAAGGCGCAGACTGCTTGATGCTGTGTGACGTTCTCCACCGTGTGGTAGAGGGTCGTCCAGCGCTGGATGAAATCACGCAGGGGCTCATTCTGCTTCTGGACACAGTGCTGGAGCTCCACGAGACCAGCAGGGCGTTTGCACGTGCCCTCGAAGGTCCTGATGAACACTCGGGACAGATCTGCCCAGCTGTAGATGCTTGATGGAGCCAACTGGTTCATCCACGCTCGTGCCGAGCCGTCGAGCATCAGGGGGAGATGTTTCATGGCGACCTGGTCATCTCCGTCACCGATCTGGACCGCCACTCGTTAGTCGTCCAACCACGTTTCTGACTTGGATTCTCCAGTGAACTTGCTGATCCCCGTCGCCAATCGGAAGTTGGGAGGGATGTCAGCTGAACGGATGGTCCGACTGAAGCACTCGGGGCCAGAGACGATGGTCCTGCTTCCACTCGGACGGTCTCTATCGTGACCATCACGGTGGGCTCGACTCCTGTCGACCTTCCTCTAGGTGATGGCTTGGATCATATGTGTCACCGACTGAACGCCGATCATCGTGATGTCGGGGCCCGTAAGGCCCACCCCGCGGAGGGGTGCATGAACGGCGACGATCTTCGGGATTCGTGGAACGGCTGCCCCCTCTGCGTCGCTGCTGAGAGTGGGGGTTGTAAACCGACCGATGCGTGTTCGCGTGAACAGAACTGTTGTGGATCCTGTTGTGCGACTGGGAGACCGCCAACTTCTGCTGCTGCGCCGTGTGCAACAGGGCACGAATCTGCTCGATCCCTCTACCAGCCTCTGAAGCAGTCGGTTGGAGGGAATCGGCTATCTTGGCAGCGACAGCGAGGTTGAGGACGGGTGTACGGAACACCTCGACGTTGCTCTGACGAGTGCGTCGACTAGCAGAACGGTGGTGTTGACGGCGAGCGCCGGACGATTCGCCGACCTCGTGCTCGTTCCGACCAGTCCGGTGGGGACTTTCATGGGAATTTGCCATGAGAACTTCGGCTCCAGGCCCGCGACCCAAGTACTCGGAAGGTAATTCAGTCGGAACTGAGTCCAAGCACTGGGACAGCGGCGCGACCGCAACCGACTCGAGGACCGCCACTTGAGAAGACGCGCTCTATCGCGCCTGGGCGTGTCGCACCCAACGTTGAAGCCGCGGACGGCGGGACCGCTTGTTGGGGCACGTGACGGGGGCGAAGATCGACGCCAGGGCCGATTGCAGAAGGATGCCGCGGGAACCGACACGGAAGTGCGTAGCCCTGCGACTGGGAAGCGCCTCAACGTCGAGAGGCGCATCCCGAAGCCATGCCGAATCGTCGATGATGAAGGAGAGTGCACCGAAGAGGATCTCAAGACCCATGCATAAATCTCCGCCGGACGACATGATGAAAAGATGAAGTTGCAAACTCGCCGGAAGTCGCTTAGACGCCTGCCCCACGGTGGGCGCCAACTGTCGTGGGTATAAGTCTGACAGTAGATGTGTAGGGTACGAAAGGATGGACATAGCCTTAGCTACGGCGAGGTTGTATGAGTTCAGGCCCCTCTACGGTGGAGGTAAAAGCCCTACGTCTCAGTGCTCTTGGGAGCTTAGTGTCGAGTGGAATATAGGATTACAGTAAATGCCAACCCCTGCACCAGTGGGGAAGGGCGGCTTATATAGAGTGCGCTGCCCTCCACAACGGCCCGGTGGACATGGGTGGAATAGTGGCGAATAAATGCCTACGTTACAGGTAACGTATGCCTTAAATGCTAATAATGGTGTATGAAAACGTGTGACCGTTGCCCTCCTGTGAGGTTACGATGTACAGAGTGGAATTCAGTCAGTACGATAAATACGCTCCGAATGCTCGTCACCGACTGGATGATGGGGGGTCCTTAGTTCAGACGGAACTGTCTAAGGGCCTTGCCCTCTATGAAGGGTAGTCCTTGGGTAGGACCTATAGAGCAGGCCTATGACCCAACCCTGGGACTATAACCCCATCAGGAGCGTTTTTCCTCCTATAAGACTTTGTCCAGGCTTGTCCCTTGCTACAAAAGGGATTGGGCCACTTTGCTGCACCATTGCTACTTTTGTTACTTGTTGCTTGCTACGAATCATCTCACCACACAATCACTTGTTACTGATGAATTCAGTGCTTGCATATATTTCCTTGTTGAAAACCACTTGTCAGATCCTTCTGCTCCTCGTTGGGTTCGACACTCTTACTTATCGAAAGGACTACGATTGATCCCCTATACTTGTGGGTCATCAAGACTCTTTTCTGGCGCCGTTGCCGAGGAGTGAAGCGCCTTTGGTAAGTGGAACTTGGTAAGGAAACATTCATATAGTGTGCTGAAATTTATTGTCACTTGTCACTATGGATACTAATCCTTTGAGGGGCTTGTTCGGGGTATCTTCACCTCGAACGGAAGCACAAAGAGTTGCTCCTCAACCTGCTGCACCTACTGAAAATATTTTCTTTGAATTTACTTCGGGTATGCTTGAGAAACTGTTGGGTAATCCTTTTACAGGAGATGGAACATCACATCCAGACTTGCATCTAATCTATGTAGATGAAGTTTGTGGTTTATTTAAGCTTGCAGGTTTGCCCGAGGATCAGGTCAAGAAGAGGGTCTTTCCTTTATCTTTGAAGGATAAGGCGTTGACATGGTATAGGCTATGTGATGATACTGGATCATGGGACTACAATCGGTTGAAGTTGGAATTTCATCAAAAGTTTTATCCTATGCATTTAGTGCATCGTGATCGGAATTATATTTATAATTTTTGTCCTCGTGACGGAGAAAGCATCGCTCAAGCTTGGGGGAGGCTTAAATCAATGATATATTCATGCCCCAATCATGAGCTCTCGAGAGAAATTATCATTCAGAACTTCTATGCTCGGTTTTCTCATGTTGATCGCACCATGCTTGACACTTCTTGTACCGGTTCTTTTATGAAGAGAGATATTGACTTCAAATGGAATTTATTGGAGAGAATTAAACTCAACTCTGAATATTGGGAGCTTGAAGAAGGTAAGGAGTCAGGTATGAATTTCACGTTTGATTGCGTTAAATCCTTTGTTGAGATAAATACCTTTAGTGATTTTAGCGCTAAGTATGGACTTGACTCTAAGATAGTAGCTTCTTTGTGTGAATCATTTGCTGCTCATATTTATCTCCCCAAACAGAAGTGGTTTAAATATCATCCTCCTTTAGAAGTCAATGTAGTTAAACCCAATCCAGTTGAAGAGAAAGTCATTGCCTATAATGATCCTATTGTTCCGAGTGCTTACATTGAGAAACCACCTTTCCATGTTAGGATAAAGGATCATTCTAAAGCTTCAACTGTGATACGTAGAGGACACATTAGAACGCCTACACCCCCTGAGCAAATTAGAGTTGAACCTAGCATTGCTATTATCAAAGATCTTCTGTCCGAAGATGTTGAGGGACATAATATTCACTTATGTGAAGATGCTGCTAGAATTGTTAAACCTCACGCTAGAGACAAACGTAGGCCTGTTGTTGGCATGCCTGTTGTTTCTGTTAAGATAGGAGACCATTGTTATCATGGCTTATGTGACGTGGGTGCTAGTGTTAGCGCAATACCTCAATCCTTGTATGATGAAATCAAAGATGAGATTGCACCTGTTGAGATAGAGCCTATTGATGTCACTATTCAACTTGCCAATAGAGATACTATATGCCCTGTGGGAATTGTTAGGGATGTTGAAGTCTTGTGTGGTAAAACAAAGTATCCTGCTGATTTCCTCGTTCTTGCTACCGCACAAGATAGCTTTTGTCCCATCATATTTGGTAGACCTTTTCTCAATACTGTCAACGCTCATATTGACTGTGAGAAACAAACTGTCACTGTTGGCTTTGAAGGTGTGTCACATGAGTTCAATTTCTCCAAGTTTGGTAGACAACCTCATGAAAAAGAGTTGCCTAGTAAGGATGAAACTATCGCCTTAGCTTCTATTGCCGTGCCTCCTATTGATCCTTTAGAGCAATACTTGCTTGAGCATGAAAATGATATGCATATGGATGAAAGGGATGAGATAGATAGAGTTGTCTTAGAACAATATCATATCCTTAAGAATAACTTGCCTATTGAATTGCTTGGGGATCCGCCCGCACCAAAGGGTGATCCTGTGTTCGAGCTTAAACAGTTGCCTGATACTCTTAAGTATGCTTATCTTGATGAAAAAGAGATATATCCTGTTATAATTAGTGCTAGCCTCTCAGAGCATGAAGAAAAGAAGTTACTAAAAACTCTGAGGAAGCACCGTGCTGCTATTCGATATACTCTTGATGATCTTAAGGGCATTAGTCCCACTCTATGCCAGCACAAGATTAAAACTGATCCTGATTTCAAACCAATTGCTGATCATCAAAGGAGATTCAATCCTAAGATGAAAGAAGTAGTGAGAAAAGAAATACTAAAGCTCCTGGAAGCAGGTATTATCTATCCTGTTTCTCACAGCGATTGGGTGAGTCCGGTGCATTGCGTCCCTAAGAAGGGAGGCATTACCGTTGTTCCTAATGATAAGGATGAATTGATCCCACAGAGGATTATTACTGGCTATAGGATGGTGATCGATTTTAGGAAATTGAATAAAGCCACTAGGAAAGAACATTGCCCTTTACCTTTTATCGACCAAATGTTAGAAAGGCTGTCTAAACACACACACTTCTGCTTTCTAGACGGCTATTCTGGTTTCTCCCAAATACCAGTTGCACAATCTGACCAGGAGAAAACCACTTTCACCTGCCCTTTCGGTACCTTTGCTTATAAACGTATGCCTTTTGGCTTATGTAATGCACCCGCCACCTTTAAAAGATGTATGATGGCTATATTCTCTGACTTTTGTGAAACGATTGTCGAGGTTTTCATGGATGACTTCTCCGTTTACGGGTCTTCCTTTGATGATTGCCTCAGCAACCTTGATCGAGTCTTGCAGAGATGTAAAGACACCAATCTTGTCTTGAATTGGGAGAAGTGCCACTTTATGGTTAATGAAGGCATCGTTTTAGGACATAAAATTTCTGAAAGAGGTATTGAAGTCGATAAGGCTAAGGTTGATCCAATCGAGAAAATGCCATACCCCACAGATATCTAAGGTATAAGAAGTTTCCTTGGTCATGCTGGTTTCTATAGAAGGTTCATTAAAGACTTCTCTAAGATTTCTAGGCCTCTTACCAATCTCTTGCAAAAGGATATTCCTTTTGTCTTTGATGATGATTGTGAGGAAGCCTTCGAAATACTTAAGAGGACTTTGATAATTGCACCTATTGTTCAACCACCTGATTGGAACTTACCTTTTGAAATCATGTGTGATGCTAGTGATTATGCTGTTGGTGTTGTCCTAGGGCAAAGAGTTGATAAGAAGTTGAATGTTATTCACTATGCTAGTAAAACTCTAGACAGTGCCCAAAGAAACTATGCCACTACGGAAAAGGAGTTTTTAGCAGTCGTGTTTGCATGTGAAAATTTCAGGTCTTACATAGTTGATTCCAAAGTCATTATTCACACTGATCACGCTGCTATTAAGTACCTCATGGAGAAGAAGGACGCTAAACCTAGACTTATCAGATGGGTTCTCTTGCTACAATAGTTTGATTTGCACGTTGTCGACAGGAAGGGTGCCGATAACCCCATAGCAGATAACTTGTCTAGGCTGGAGAACGTTCTTGATGACTCACAACCTATTCATGACAACTTTCCCGATGAGCAATTGAATGTCATCAGTACTTCCCGTAGTGCATCGTGGTATGCTGATTATGCAAACTATATCGTTGCTAAATATATACCACCTAGTTTCACATACCAGCAAAAGAAGAAATTCTTCTTTGACTTGAGACATTACTTATGGGATGATCCTCACCTTTATAAGGAAGGAGTAGATGGTGTTATTAGACGTTGTGTACCTGAACATGAACAGGGACATATCCTACAGAAGTGTCACTCCGAGGCCTACGGAGGACAACATGCGGGAGATAGAACTGCACACAAGGTATTGCAATCAGGTTTCTATTGGCCCACTCTCTTCAAGGATGCCTGTAAGTTTGTCTTGTCTTGTGACGAATGTAAAAGAGTAGGTAATATCGGTAAACGTCAGGAAATGCCTAAGAACTATTCACTTGTCATTGAACCATTTGATGTTTGGGGCTTTGATTACATGGGACCTTTTCCAAAATCCAATGGGTATACTCACATCTTAGTTGTTGTTGATTACGTCACTAAGTGGGTAGAAACTATCCCCACTAGTAGTGTTGATCACAACACATCTATCAGGATGCTTAAAGAAGTTATTTTCCCTAGATTTGGAGTCCCTAGATATCTAATGACCGACGGTGGTTCACAGTTCATTCATGGTGCTTTCCGTAAAACGCTTGCCAAGTACGATGTCAACCATAGAATTGCGTCTCCCAATCACCCTCAGTCCAGTGGTCAGGTAGAGCTAAGCAATAGAGAAATTAAACTAATTCTGCAAAAGACTGTCAACAGGTCTAGAAAGAATTGGTCTAAGAAGCTCGATGATGCACTGTGGGCTTATAGGAGTGCCTATAAGAATCCCATGGGCATGTCTCCGTACAAAATGGTGTATGGGAAAGCATGTCACTTACCTCTTGAGCTAGAGCATAAAGCTTATTGGGCAATCAAAGAGCTCAACTTTGATTTCAAACTTGCTGGTGAGAAGAGGTTATTTGACATTAGCTTGCTTGATGAATGGAGAACTCAGGCATATGAGAATGCCAAGCTGTTCAAAGAGAAGGTTAAGAGGTGGCATGATAAGAGGATACAAAAGCGTGAGTTCAATGTAGGTGATTATGTCTTGCTATATAACTCTCGTTTAAGATTCTTTGCAGGCAAGCTTCTCTCTAAATGGAAAGGTCCCTATGTTGTTGAGGAAGTATATCGTTTCGGTGCTATCAAGATCAACAACACAGAAGGTAATTGTCCGAGAGTGGTAAATGGGCAGAGAATCAAGCATTATATCTTAGGTACTCCCATAAATGTTGAAAGCAATATTATCAATACCATAACTCCGGAAGAATACCTAAGGGACATTTATCAGCTGTTTCAGACTCTGAAAACGAAGAGCTATGTGATTCGGTAAGAAAACAGAGTCCAAAACATTTCTAGTAGGAAATTTTCTCCGTTTTGGAATATTTGAAAAAATACAAAAATTGGAAGTAGTCCGGAAAGTGCGCGAGGAGGCGACAAGCCTGCCCGGGGCGGGCCCACCCCCCGGCCGTGCCGGCAGGGCTTCTGGCCACCTCGTGCGCCTCCCGGACTCTGTTTTCGTGCGGAGTACTCCTTCTGGTCTGGAAAAAATAAATATATATTCTCCCGTGAGGTCTGACCCGTGTATCACGCAGATTTCCTTTGTTTTCGTTTCGAGCTTGTTTTCTACCGCAGATTTAGAGCAAGAGGTCGTCCGAGGAATCTGTAGGGGAGAACAATCTCCCTCAAGTCTACGGAGAAGAATATGCTGACCTGAAAAGGATGGAGGTCATGGAGGCTAAGGAAAGGCTACCTAAAGAAACCAAGGGCAAAGCTAAGGAGAAAAATCACGCATGGAATGAAGTGCAATCTGTGCTCAACAAGGAAGAAGTTGAAGAAGAGGACTTCCTCCAACCCTACCTCCACCTACTGTCTCCATCTTTGATTGCACTCTTGAGGTTTTGTGAAACAATTCGTGCTCGCAATACTTGTCTCACTCATGAAGTTGTTTTGCTGGAAAAACATATCGCAGATCTCCAAGGTATAAATCAAAGATTAATGGCCCTCTTGGAGTCAAAGATTGCAACAACTCCATCACCATCACCACCAAAGGAAGACAACTGAGCATGGGTATGGGCAATCCCCTTGGCTTTTGCCAAGCTTGGGGGAGTTTCCCCGGTATCGTATCACCATCACATCTTTTGCCTTTACCTTTGTTTTAGTTTGTTCCTTTTCAGTTTTCTCTTTCTCTAGTAGTTTAAAGTCTTAGTGTTTTAGTCTTGAGTTTTGCTTTGTGTAACCCCCGATGTATTCGAGCTCGTGAGCCATATAATAACGAGTGTCTTAGTTGAAGGGCTTTGCCTCTTGCCATGATCAATAGATTGAGAAAGAACAAAAGCATGAAAGATCATGTAATGATCTTATGGGAAGTGATGGCTTCACATATAAAAAGAATGATGATTAAAACTTGTTGAGGGTAGACAAACGTAGACCTTGGTCATTGTTGCAATTAATAGGAAGTGATAAGGAAGGAGAGGTTCACATATAAATATATCATCTTTGACACCATCTATGATTCTGAACACTCATCAAACTATTGCATGCCTAAGAGTAGATGTTGGACAAGGAAGACAACATAATGAATTGTGTTTGCTTGGTTCCGAACAATGTTATGTGACTAGAGATCCCTTAGCATGTGACGATTGATTCCACCTCATATTAGCCAAAACTCCCGCACCAAGTAGAGATACTACTTGTGCATCCATAAACCTTCAACCCAGTTTTGCCATGAGAGTCCACCATACCTACCTATGGATTGAAAAAGATCCCTTAAGTAAGTTGTCATCGGTGCAAGCAACAAAAATTTCTCTCTAATATGTATGATCTATTAGTGTGTGGAAAATAAGCTTTGTACGAACCTGTGATGAGGAAGACATAAAAGCGACAGACTGCATAATAAAGTTCTTTATCACAGGAGGCAATATAAAGTGACGTTCCTCGGCACTAAGAGGACACACATCCAAACCTCAAAGCGAATGACAACCTCTGCTTCCCTCTGCTAAGGGCATATCTTGTACCTTTACTTTTTGCCCTTGAAAGAGTTATGGTGATCTTTACCAATTCCCTATTTCGCCTTTATCTTGGCTACCATCATATGCTAGGGAAAGATCTATATTCTTATGTCAACTTGGAGGTAAGCATTCATGAATTATTGTTGTTAACATTACCCTTGAGGTAAGCAGTTGCGAGGCAAAATATAAGCCCCTATCTTTCTCTGTGTCGAGCTGAAACTTTGATCTCATGAGTACCACGTGAGTTGTAGCAATTGTAGAGAATGAAAAGATGATTGAGTATGTGGATTTGCTTTACAAGCTCTTATTTTACTCTTTCTGATGTTGTGATAAATTGCAATTGCTTCCATGACTAAAGGCTATCGGTTGTTACTTCTCGGTAAGGTTCTTGATCCATGCTTTACTTTGTGAAGGAATTGTCACTTTAGCATCAGAGATTATATGTTGGTATTGCTGTTGTGATCATGATCATGATGCATGCATGTTCGTATCTTGTTTTGTCGACACCTATCTCCCTAAACATGTGGACAAATTTATTGAACTAGGCATTCGCTTGAGGACAAGCGAGGTCTAAGCTTGGGGGAGTTGATACGCCCATTTTGCATCATGCTTTCATGTTGATATTTATCGCTTCTTGGGCTGTTATTTCACTTCACGGTACAATACTTATGCCTTTTCTCTCTTATTTTGCAAGGTTTACATGAAGAGGGAGAATGCCGGCAGCTAGAATTCTGGCCTGAAAGAGCAACAAAGTTGAGATACCTATTCTGCGCAACTCCAAACGCCGTAAAAATCAACGAGGATTTTTTTCCGGATTTATAAAAAATACTGGGCCGAAGAAGCACCAGAGGGGCGCCAGCAGGTGGCCACAAGCCTGCACGGCACGGCCACCCCCAGGCCGCGCCAAGGGGGCTTGTGGGAAGCCTGCTGGACCACTGGTCCCCCTCTTCTGCTATATGAAGGGTTTCGTCTCGAAAAAAAATCAGGGAGGAGCTTTTTCGTGGATTCGCCGCTGCCACGAGGCAGAACTTGAGCAGAACCAATCTAGAGCTCCGGCAGGACGATCCTGCCGGGGAAACTTCCCTCCCGGAGGGGGAAATCGTTGCCATCGTCATCACCAACACTCCTTTCATCGGAAGGGACTCATCTCCATCAACATCTTCATCAACACCATCTCATCTCCAAACCCTAGTTCATCACTTGTAACCAATCTCCGTTTCGCGACTCCGATTGGTACTTGTAAGGTTGCTAGTAGTGTTAATTACTCTTTGTAGTTGATGCTAGTTGGATTACTTGGTGGAAGAGTTTATGTTCAGATCCTTGTTGCTACTCATTACCTCTGTGGTCATGAATATGATTATGCTTTGTGAGTAGTTACTTTTGTTCTTTAGGACATGGGATAAGTGATGCTAATAATAGTCATGTGAATTTGGTATTCGTTCGTTATTTTGATGTGTTGTATGTTGTTTTTCCTCTAGTGGTGTTATGTGAACGTCGACTACATAACACTTCACCATTATTTGGGCCTAGAGGAAGGCATTGGGAAGTAGTAAGTACATGATGGGTTGCTAGAGTGACAGAAGCTTAAACCCTAGTTTATGCGTTGCTTCGTAAGGGGCTGATTTGGATCCACTAGTTTAATGCTATGGTTAGACTTTGTCTTAATTCTTCTTTCGTAGTTGCGGATGCTTGCGAGAGGGGTTAATCATAAGTGGGATGCTTTTCCAAGTAAGGAAAGTACCCAAGTGCCGGTCCACCCACATATCAAACTATCAAAGTAACGAACGCGAATCATATGAACATGATGAAAACTAGCATGACAGAAATTCCCGTGTGTCCTCGGGAGCGTTTTTCCTCCTGTAAGACTTTGTCTAGGCTTGTCCCTTGCTACAAAAGGGATTGGGCCACTTTGCTGCACCGTTGCTACTTTTGTTACTTGTTGCTTGCTACGAATCATCTCACCACACAATCACTTGTTACCGACAATTTCAGTGCTTGCAGATATTTCCTTGCTGAAAACCACTTGTCAGATCCTTCCGCTCCTCGTTGGGTTCGACACTCTTACTTATAGAAAAGACTACGATTGATCCCCTATATTTGTGGGCCATCAGACTCCGGTCCATATCACCGTCATTGTTTACACCTCCATCATTTACCGCTTTCATTTACTTTTCCGTTGCTATCACTATTACCTTGCCGCTTGTGTTTTGATCCTTTGCAAACTACAAGTCGAGAGAGATTGATAACCTCTTTGTACTCGTTTGGAGTAAAGTTATTTGTTGTGTGTGTAGGTCCACGTCTTCTGTTGACCAGGACAGGAGACACCTACTTATTGAGCCTAGGAGTCCTCTTGGTTCGATAAACCTTACAGTTTTCGTGTGAGGGAAAACTTGCTGGTGACTACATCTCAACCTTCCACTTGGGGTAACCAACGAGGTGCGAGAAGTATATACATCATCTCTAATCAGTCGCTCGCTTTGTTGCCGGCCCCAACAACTTGTCCATATTGAAGGTTGGCTAGTGTTCCAGCCACTGGCTATGTTGCCGACGTGAAACTAGGGTGACCATTTCTGTAGGCCGCTGGCTTTGTTGCCGACCGGCATGGGATGAACTGCCGAGAACGCGGCCACAGGCATGAAATATCCACAAGTCCTTTAGTCTTTTCATATTTTTCATGCACAATGGATGAGATGCGACCGAAATGCGTCCACGCGTTGGGTGCACGACCACCGGATCCACAAATCCTGATATTGTTTGCTCGACACACCTACTTGAGAGAGACACGTGTTCACCATGATTTGTTAGAATACTCCATGTGCTTCATTTATATCTTTTGAGCTAAGAAGTTGTGAAATCACATATGCTCTCTTTGTGGTTTTGATAATTCATGACAACATACATTATCCCTTGTACTAATGGTTCTACCTAGTGTTTCAGATTCTGTTCAAGAGATTGCTGGTTGGGAATGTGAGGATAAGTCCCAAAGAAGGAGAAGAACAGGATTGGCAATGCATCAAGCTTCAAGACTCTACATTTTGCATTTTGTGAGAAATCACATTTTAGTCCATAGGAAAGCCAATACTATTAAAAGGGGATGAGGTATCTATGATGATCTCGTTGCTCAAGTGCTTAGAGTTAGCCACCAAAACCCTCATGAATTCTCCCACAAAATATTCTGTCCAAACCCTAAAACCTAAATTCGGTGCCACCAGTATTTCCCATTCAGCCCTACCGAGTTTTACCCTAGGCAGAATTGAGATCCAACCCTAATCTCTCGGTGAAACCAAGTTCTATTTCGATCGTGCCGAAAATCAGTGACCAACTCCCTCACATCCATTTGCTAAAAGTCAGAATCTCTGATTTTTACAAATCGGTGCCACCGAGTCTGCATAACTGCCTAGGCCAGCCAAAATTGGACTCACCGAGTTTTGTATATCGGTCTCACCGAAACGCCGAAAGTTGCCATATTTTGCACTAGTCGGTGCAACCTAGTTTTTTTACTTCGGTTCCTCTGCATTGTGAAATAATGTTGTAATGGTTGGATTTTGGAGATGCATATATATACCCATCCACTCCCTCTCATTCGTAGAGAGAGCACTCAAAACAAGCCAACACTTGCCCCATCCATCTTTTGAGATAGAACCACCTACTCATGGGTTGAGATCAAGATATATTCCACTCCAACCATATGAACCTTGATTTCTAGCCTCCCCAAGTTGCTTTCCACCCAAACAATCTCTTCTAACAAGCCAAATCTATGAGAGAGTGATTGATTGTTGAGGAGACTATCTTTTGAAGCACGAGAGCAAAGAGTTCATCATCCATACCACATCTATTAACTTTTGGAGAGTGGTGTCTCCTAGATTGGTTAGGTGTCGCTTGGGAGCTTCCCAGTTCGTGCGGAGTTGAATCAAGAAGTTTGTAAGGGCAAGGAAATCGCCTACTTCGTGAAGATCTACCCCGAGTGAGGCTAGTCCTTGATGAACGTAAGCCATGGTGGAATAGACAAGGTTGCTTCTTCGTGCACCCCTTGTGGGTGGAGCCCTCTGTGGACTCGCGCAACCGTTACCCTCCGTGGTTTGAAGTCTCCATCCACGAGGACATACCTATCGGAATCACGCCAAAAATCTCTGTGTCATCTTTGCGTTTGATCTTCCTATCTCTACTCCTTACTTTCATGTCCATGTCTTTACTTTCCGCTTCCATACTCGTTGACTTACATGTGTAGGGTGGACTAGACTTTCTAGAATCGCTAAAACTTGCCAACCAATAAAATTGGGAAACAGCTAGGTTTTTATTTGCCAAGTAGTCTATCCACCCCCCTCTAGACGTCCCTTCATGATCCAACAAGTTGCTCTAGTGCTTCACTTATATATTTTAGAGGATGGTGACATATAGATTTGATAGAAATAATTGCACCCTCGTTCTTCACTTAAAATTCGTTTGAGAGTTTAATAAACTATGACGGTAATTTGCATGGGTTATAAGACTAGTCCAAAAATAATAGGTATTCAAGGAGCGCATAATCAAAACCTCCCTGTAGCACATAAAAGAAGGGGCTATTTTGCTAGCTTAAGTACTTTCACAACCCCTATTTACTCGTCAAGAAAAAGAATGACACTTGAAAATTTTATATATATTATAGAAATCTCAATGCTATTACTACTCAAAGAAAATTACCTATGCATGTTGTGGATGATCTATAGATGAAGTAGATGGTACAAAGTGAGTTTCGAAGTTACACGTTTGAGATGGTTAACATCCTATTAGAATGGACTAGAAGATGCGTAGAACACTGCATTTAAGACTCATAGTGTACAATTCCAGTTCATGGTAATGCCTTTTGTACTCGCAAATGCTCCTTCCACATTTCAATGTTTATGAATTCTATTTTTAATCGCATGAGAAACTATGTTTTAATATTCATGGACGACATCTTAGTTTACACTAAGGACGTACAACAACACGTGTAACATTTGGAATTAGTCTTTAAGATATTAAGATAACATCTGTTATTTGCCAAGATGATCAAATACACTTTTGCTCAAAATAATTTCGAATACTTGGGTACATCATTTCTGATCAAGGCATGCAAACGGATTTTGATAAGTTTGTAGTGATGGTAAAGTGGCCAAAACCTCAAAATATGATTGAATTGAGTGGATTCTTGGGTATCATGGGTACTATAGAAAGTTTGTCAAGAGATATGGTGTTTTTGCCAAACCGTTAACTCAATTACTTAAAGAAGCATGCCATTGTGTGGTCTTCTAAAGAACAAACTGCATTTAACAATCTTAAGCTAACCATGAACACTATTCGAGTGTTGTTGTTAGCAGATTTTTAGCAGCAGTTTGTCATTACAACAAATGCCCGTGCCATTTGAATTGAAGTTATTCTGACGCAACATGAACACTATATATAATTTAAATTAAAGCACTCGTGTAAAGAATTAGCCAGTGTCTATTTAGAGAAGGGTTTTTAGCTATTATGCTGTTTGTGGAGAAATGGAGAGCATACCTACAAAGACGATCCTCTATTATTCAGATTGATCATGAGAGCTTGTGTGAGTTGGAAAACAAGGTTCTCAACATGGAGTTGTAGAATAAGGCCATGCCAAACTTACTTGGTCTAAAGTTTCAGTTCTAGTATATAAATGGAAGTGAAAACTCTACAGATGATGCTTTATCTAGAGTTGAGAGTTGGCCATTTGTTGGCTGCTACTACTACTTCTACTAGACAACCTATCTAGATCCACAAAGTGATTAATTTTTATGTGGTAGATAAGACTAATTAAGCATTGCTACAGAAATAGCACTCTATAACACTATGGAGGAGTACCCACTAGTGGAGGTATCATTAAATTCCAATATATGATAAGGGTGGGAGACAATCAAGATTTAAAGACTAAACTGATTTCTGCTTTCCATGCTAGTGCAGTAGGAGGACACTCTCTTATTCATGCCACTTATTAGAGAATACAAATATTGTTCATGGTGACTGCATTGAAACAAGGTATTATAGATTTTTTACATCGGTATGGGGTTTGTCAACTAGCCAAGCACGAACATGGTAAAATCCCTGGCGTGTTAAAACCCTTTACTTGTACTTGTTGGACCATGGTAAGAGGTCACTACAGATTTCCTTGAGGCACCACCCAAGTCTGATGTATATAAATCATATTAGTAGTGGTGGGTTGATTTACTAAATATGAGCATTTATTCCTATAAAACTTTCACTTTCTACTCAAGTAGGGGCCAAAGCATTCTTGGCCAAAGTGAAAGAGTGAACCAATGTGTGCAAATGTCTCGCAGGGTCATGCACGAAACTCCTTCTATGTGGAATTCCTGGCTACCTCAAGCTGAATTTTTGTATAATACTAATTACCATACTACTCGAGAGTGCTCTCGTATGAAAGCATTGTATGGTTAGAAGCCTGCCTATGGGGAAGTTTATTCTAAACCGACTTCTGATGATGTGGATGTGGAGCAATGGTTAAGGCATCATCAAAACCATTCATCTCTCCTCAAGGCTCATCTGCTCAAAGCTGAAGCAAAATTGAAAGGATATGCAGATCCACATAGGTCACCTCATTCATTTGCTGTAGGAGCTATGGTTTATCTCAAATTATAACCATGTGCTCGATCCTCAATGGTGAACAAACCTTGTGCAAAGTTAGCTTACAAGTTTTATGGCCAGTTTGAAATTCTAGAGTGTAGTGGACCGACATCTGACAAGTTAGATTTGCCACAGGAAGCACTAATTCATCCAGTGTTTCATGTCTCTCAACTCAAAGAAAAATACACCGAATCACACTCATGTGTTCTCCACATTGTATGCCCAGTGGATTATCTGCTTTCAATGTGGTGTCCGAAGCAATTCTTGATCGAAATCTGGTTAATAGGGATGGCAAACTCTATTATGGGTTTTGATACAGTAAACCGGACTGAGGTAGCGGTCACTTGGGAGAACTATGAGACACTAAAGAAACATTATCAACAAACACCACCACGGGGACATGCTGGATCTCAAGGCGACACCAATGTTAGCACCAGCCATGCGTGATGAACCGAACCAGCAGACACGCAAGCAACCACCAATGGAAGGCACAAATGTTGTGGCTTAAACATGAGCCCAACATGGGTACATGGGTCCTGTAGTGTGTGTGGGTTGTGAGAGTCAAGTTGTGGGTTAAACATGAGTCCAACATCATAATGTGCATGTGTGTGCCTCATTTTGCTATCACAACTTGACACACCTGCATACCATGTCCTCCTCCTCATACCACCATAATCAGCATGCTTGATTACCCGTGGGCATCCATCAAACTCAACACACCTACCTACCAACCATGCATGAAAAAACATTTTCATTCTAGGACCTAACTAGGCAGCGGCGTCGCATATTTACGTTACTGTGCGGTGGCCGCTGGAGCGTCGATTAATGCATGCGATCTACAGATCCGTTGGCCAGCTGGACCCGATGTACTCTTTTTTAGGTTTGGGCTCTCGCAAGAGTACAACGCCACACGCAAGTTTTTCTTTGATTTTGAAATTTAAATTGTTTTATCTACAAAATCGTTAATTCAATCGATGATCCGCATTCATCATTGACTTTTTCGGGACGAGTTCTTAGAAACTAGATCCCATATCGACATGTTCCATCAAGTATTTTTTTCCGTTCATACTTGCCACATTTTTTGACCCAGTTGCCATATTATTAACCACTTGCCTGAAAAGAATAACTTGATTGACACTTTTTAATGTTATTTCGTACAAAGCCTTGTAGCACTTTTTCATTATATATGATATAAAAGCATGTCATAGGTTGTGTTTGCCAATTTAAAAATATGCCAACTTGTCATATTTACATACAACTTTGCAAGAAAACTATTTTGTGTGCTTGTTAGTTTAACTATGCCGAGTTGTCATATTTATAAACGATGAACAAAAAAGATTTTTTATGGTCACTGGTTTTAAATATGTTGAGTTGGCATATTTTTGCGCGTAATCGCCTAAAAAATGTTTGTATTTGTCAGTTTGATTATGTCGAGATGTCATATTTATACGTGATTTCCAAAAATATGGTAATTAAGTTATTTTTTATCAGATAAGTAAGTACTTACTAATATAACAAGTAAGTGCAACAAATGTGGTGAGTATGAGCAAAAGAAAAGTTGTCGAAACATGTCGACATGGGGTCTAGTTTTAAAGATTTCGTCGAAACAAAGTCAACAATGAAAACGGATCATCGATTGAATTAACGGTTCACGAGATAAAAGTTTTTGAATTTTGGTCATAAAGACAGAATTCAGCATGAGCTCGCCGCGCGGGAGCTTTCATGTGTGCACGCTTCTCTTTAAATTTTCCCTTCATTCTATTATTCAACTCTATCTAATAAATATTTTACAACTATATATAATCAAATACAATAAGTTCTGTAAATTTTTAGTTTTGTTCATGTTTTATTAGTCTAAATATTTATATTTCACATCATTAAATTACATTAAAATATATACAACTGATTTCCGTTGCAACGCGTGAGGTGTCGTTAGTTACATAAACACTTTGTATTTTTTTCGGCTGTAACGGGTTGACATTCGCGCGTAATATAATTCAGTACTATATTCAGCTGAGGATTCTCTCCCCACTTTGAAAAAGAACTCTGCATAATTTCCGTAGATAACAAAAGGAACACAGCATAAATTCCCATGGATCACTCCACATCGGCACAACAAGATGACATCTCATGCTTGCAGTACAACTAGCCAACTCATGACACACCACCATGCAGCTGATATAACGACATCTTCAACGTTAACTCATAAATCTTTTTTTTTATCAGTTTGCGGATAAAGAAACTGGTCCGCACATACGGATACGAGAGGTCGACATCCAAGGCTGCCTGCATATATGTTAACAATATTTTAAATCAACCGAACAAAATTCATGTAAATACAGTCGGATTTCATATAAACCCGTCCGCATTTCATTTGAACATGTCGGATTTCCTTTAAACATGACGGATTTCATATAGTCATGACGGATTTCAACATTACATCAACTAAGTGGTGTTCGTCCTGCTGTAGAGGTATAATTGATAGGCCTAATTTATGATCGATGGCGCCCACTACCCGTGTCCGGCCCTGAGCTCCAATAACTGAAACTTTGTCCTCTCCAGCTCCGCCTCCGTAATCTCTTCGAAGCCTCAGGAAGTGAAGCTGTCCGCCACCACTCCGCCGCCAAGCGGCTAATTGGCCGACGATGTTGAGGTCGCCAAGCTTGGCTGCAACGGGAGGGAAGGAGCGATGGCCTTCTTGGGACCTGAGCATCAGCGAGCTACCATGCTCTACTCTTCCTCATTGTCAGCGAAATCCTCTGCCTCCTTGTCGGCATTGCCGAACACCTCGCCCGCCGCTTCGTCGAACTCCTTACACGCGGCCACCAGTTCTGCCTAACGCTGGCGGTATCGCCAGCGGTCGAGGCGGATCTAGCAGGCAGAGCGGTAGGACTCGAGCAGCACCACCTACTTCACTAGGTCTGCCTTTGACGCGATCACCCTGTTGGCGGCGAGCTGCTCGTTCGCCTACTGGTGCTCATGGATGAGGAGGTGGTTGTAGGCGACGTTGGCCCGCGCCTCCCGGAACGGATCTTCCTACTCCTCCCGTACCTTGTTCATATAATAGGCACGTGCCTCGCCGACGGACATGGTGCAATGCACCAGTGAGGGTGGGGCACGAGAGGAGAAGGATGGTGCAGACGAGTGTGGGGCGGAGGAGGAGGAGGATGGCGCTGGCTCGTCGGCGGTCGCGTCTTTCATTGCTTCATCATCGTCCTCCGGTTGCGTGCCGACAAACCAACCGAAAGAAATGCTGGCCATCTCCGTCTTTTGGTCAGTCATCCGCTCGTCCATAGAGATTTGGACCGCAAGGAAGCCATGATGGGAGTTGGGGGGGGGAGGAGAAAGGATCGGAGGCAGATGGCTGCGGCTATAGCGAGGGCAACAATTTTTTTTATAGCAATAGAGGACAGCCGAGCGACGAACGAGTGGCGTCCAAGTAGACGCCTTGTCAACCGCATAACATTACTGGGGCGACGCATGAACGGACGGGCGACCGTCGTGTCGTTTGAACGCGGAACAGTCGTATGCATCAAGAATAGGCACGAGAGGCTCTTTATCGGCAGCATGCCGCTATAATGCGGACGAGAGTGAGGGATCGCGTTCGCTCTGACCGGGCATTAATGCGGCACTGACGCTCTATGCGGCGCAGACTGATTCAAGTGTGATGCATGTGCAGATGAGGAAAGAAATTTTGGTGGACTACGGTGCTTAGAAGCGGGCTTGGGTACTGTTTGAACGTCCAAGAAACCCTATTTTTGTCTTTGATTCATGTGAAAAATATATCTAGACTGTCGTTCGAATCAATACATAACCGCATCGACTGACTTCCGCGGTATAAAAAGCCGATCTAAAAGTATGAGCTTTAAGAGCAAATACAATAGAACTGAGTCAACTGGTTATAAAAAATAAAATAGTATATTTTTGTTTAGTTGGAAAAAAGAAAAAAGGAGAGAAAAGGTAAGCGGACTCTTAGTTAAGAGTCAATTGCAGCACGTGTTTCTAGGCATTTTATGAAAGTGAAAGATGAGTCATATAATAAAAAATAATATACTTTTTAAACCAATTATTATATATATTAGCTATAAAAAGGTAAACGTTTATACACGGGGCGTCGGCCGAACCGTTTTGGCCAGACCCACCGCGTTCGTCCGATCTGGGTGGATCGCGCGCGTCCCCTCCCCCCGCGCAGGTCGCCGTCGCCCCTCCCCCCGCGCAGGCACCGCCGTCGTGTGCTTCCCCTCTGCGCAAGTCGTCGTCGCCCCTCCCCGCGCGCAGGCGCCGCCGTCGCGTGCTTCTCCTATGTGCATGTTGCCGTCGCCCCCTCCCCCGCAGGCACCGCCGCACGCCCTCGTACCCTTCGCTGGCGCTGCTGCAAAACCACCATCGCCGGTGCTCGGGCCGAGCCACAGGGGAGATGACATGGCTGCCTCCTGCCATGGACTGATCTGTGTGTACACATGTATTAAAAAAAAGCTACAAGCGGTGTACAAAAAGCTTCAAACGGCATAAAAAAAGCTTCAACCGTTGATAAAAAAAAGTTACAACCACGTCCATGAGAGTTGCAACCAAACTTCGCCGGAGTTTTGTAGGCGGAGTTGCAACCATGATGAAAAAATGCTGCAACCATTATACAAATTTGATACATCAGTCATTCTTTTTTGTTGCAACCGTATTTTTTTTTTGCTACAACCGTTGACATGAGCAAGTTCCAACCATGATGGGAAATGCTGCAATCATTATACAAATTTGCTACATCAGTCATTTTTTGTTGTTGCAACCGTATTGTATTTTTGCTACAACCGTTGACATGGACGAGTTGCAACCATGATGGAAAATGCTGCAACCATTGTACATTTTTGCTACATTTATTGTTCTATTTTGTTGCAACCGTATTGTTGTTTACAAGGGGCTGCAACCATGAGCGCACGCTGCTACATCCACGGAGGTTAGAAACGCATAGAAAGGCGACATAGGTGAAGGCGGCGAGGGCGGCGACCGACGGTGGAGGGCGGCCAGCGGTGAGGAGGTGAGGCGAGGCGGTCGGCGCGTGCTGGGGCATTCGGCGCGGGCTAGGCGCGTGCGGGGATGGCGGCGCGTGCGAGGATGACGGGCGGTGGGGGCTCGCGCGACCAGATCTGACGACAGGAGCCCTGATCTGATGGCTGCTGCGCGACCGGTGCGAGCCCCGGACCGACGCGCCGGCGTCTAGCACTGTCCATAAAAAAAAGTATACGTGACATGACAATGTGTTATAGCAGCAACTGACTATGCGAGTAACCATACTCTAAACCGCGGGTGCCGCATGGACCACGGTTTTCATAAGACACATGCCATTTTCCGGCGACGTACGGCAGTCCCCATGCCCTTCCGATCCAGAGAACCGGGGCATGCTCTACTACGGACGGACAGCGACCGCACTCCCGCTCATCGCGCGCCGCGCGTGGCATCCGATCCACGACGATGCCGCCACCACCACCACCACCGGTGCCTTCGGTTGGGTCGGGGCGGCGTACGTGGAGGCCCCCGCCGCCGTCGGTAGAAGTTTGGTCCAGACCCCGCCGTTAACCAGCATGGGGCCCTGCACGGATGTCGGCTACCCGCCTTTTCGCCTCCTACCCCCTTCGTGCTCTATCCACTGCCGCCGAGAATCACGAGCCGTCCCCGTGGCACGGGCGGCGCTCGTGTTTCGGATGACCGGGCTCGTTGGTTTCCGAAAAATGCCGTAGGATTCCTTCACTGCCAGCGAAGGCAACCGAGTACCTGGACTCCTTGAAAGATTCTAGAAGCTGCAAGTTCTCAAGGCCCCTACCAACTTGAACCTTTACGGGTTACGACAACCAAGTGGCACAGTATAAGTATCTAAAGCAGGATCCGTCGCGCATGCATGAACTGCATGCAACTGGCTAGCTAGGTAGCTGGCCAACTGGACTAGTTGACGGCAGAGCTGAATTGCAGTCTACGGACGTCGAGCAAGGAGTGAAATGAGCCGTCGGGAATTCAAAACTGGGAAGAACCGAATCGTGTTGATCGGTATGCGACGGTGACGGGTGATTGCTGGTTTAACCGATGGCTCGTGTCCATCGCTGTTTGGCCAACTTTGGCCAAGGGTTTGCTTTATTCTCTGATGGTTGATGGCCACTTGAGGAGTGGAGTCATATTACGCGTTGCTCGTGTCTGGCTTTTACCATGTCTTTTTCTTTTTAATAACAAAAGGTTGGCTTTTACCATGTCAATCAAATACAGAAAAAGGAAAAGGCGGGAAATAGCTGGTTGTCGTTGCTGCATGTGCTTGTCCCGTCTTCCAGCTATCGCTGGTTGAGTAGGACTATTCCAGTGCGCAGGAACCTTTTCCTCTGTTTTTTTCTAGACTGAATTTCTTTGCGATTTTATCATTCACGTCCTTGCAAAAACACCCTTAAAATTTGAATATACATCCAGATGCCTAGGTCAGTGAAGTGTTCTCCCTCCTGCATCAGCCAGCGATGCCTGTGACAAATTGGTCAAAACATAGAAGCTCGTAGAAGCAGGAGACGGAAAGTTGTCGACGCAGACCAAATGACATTGGTGGCCATGATCTATGTAGCAAATCATCACATGAGGGGAGAAAACATAGTAGAGGGCAATGTACAATGCCCCCGTTTCGAACACATAAAGTCTGAACACAAATTTCACACACTCTCCAATGAGGTCGAGGCTGGGCATTTTTACTACTTGGAATGGTATTTTGTTCTAGGACTGAAAAGTATTTCCAAATACGTATTCTTTGTCCATGCAATTCACATCAGTTCACTCTCGAAAAACATGGATTCTTACAAATATTTATGGGCCATGTGCACACGAGGAAAAATTGGAATTCCTTGACTTGTTTCATAACATTGAGATCCCATGGCTAATATTGGGAGCCTTCAATGATATTATGCACCTTGACAAGAGGAATAAAGAAGAATAAATTTTTGAGGAGATATTTTACAATTTAATGAGCCTATCAACAATCTTGGTTTCGTCAAAATCCTCCTTAAGGGCAGGAATTACACCTGGACCAATATGCAAATAGAACCTCTTCTTCAAAAATTGAATTTGATTTCTCTTCATAAGCTTGGACCATCACATATCCCAAGACTCAAGTTACTGCATTATCAAAGCCCATCTCAGATCACACCCATTGTCTTGCCAAAATTGGAATAAGGGTTCCAAAATCCAAGCTTTCCAGATTTGAAAATTTCTCGTTGGAATATAGTGAATTTAAGGAGATTCTTAAAAACATTTTGTCTCAAGATGTGCAAGAGCAGGAAAATGCAAAAATAATAACATCAAAGTTCAAAAGGTTGACAAAAGGCTTAATGATTTGCTCTAAAGGTTTATGAAACTTGTGTGTCACTACAAAAGCATGTAATGCGTTTATTCTACTATTTGATCTTATGAATCAATTTAGACACTTGAAAAATGAGGAATGGAATGGAGATGCATAGTAAGTGAGCACAAGTTAGGCGGATGAAAACACGAAGTTCTTTAAAGCAAAAGCAACGATCAAGTATAGAAAGAATCATATTAACTCTCTAGTTGATGAGATTGTTCAATAAGTAACATATCATGATGTCAAAGGTGTTGTTTTGTGCAGAGCTTTCAACCAAAGATTAAGTAACTCAACCCCATTTTTTAGTCCTTCTCCCTTACTGGTCTATAGGAAAACATCATAATTTAGCAAATGAGGAGAAACCTTTCACAAAAGAAGAGACACATGATGCAGTTGACTGATGTCTACTATGCAACTTTATTCTTGTAGACACCGTTGGGCCTCCAAGTGCAGAGTGTTGTAGGACGGCAACAAATTTTCCTCAAGTGGATGACCTAAGATTTATTAATCCATGGGAGGTATAGGATGAAGATGGTCACTCTCAAGCAACCCTGTAATCAAATACAAGAAACCACTTGTGTCCCCAACACACCCAATACAATGGCAAATTGTATAGGTGCACTAGTTTCGCAAAGAGTTGGTGATGCAAGTGTAGTATGGATAGTAGATATAGGTTTTTATAATCTGAAAATATAAAAACATCAAGGTAGCAAATGGAAAACAGTGCACAAAATGTTGTATAAATGCTTGGAAATAAGGTCTAGGGTTCATATTCTCACTAGCACGATCTATCAACAATGCTAACACAGTAGGATCATATGATCATTCTTCAATGTGCAAGAAAGGATCACTCCAAAGTTTATATCTTGCAGAGAACATGAGATGAATTTTTGTAGGTAGTAGAACCACCTCAAAGTTACCTTTTTTGATCAGTCTATTGAGCTATTCCTATAGGTGACACAAACAACTCTAGAGTTCATACTAAAATAACACGAATGATACATATCAATAATTCCTAGTGTCATCAAGACACTCCAATGTCATCACGAGTATCTGTGGGTTAATTATTCAACATGCATCAAACAATTTCAGACTTATTATATTCAATCCAACACAAGTAACTTCATAGGGTACCCTAAGATTTATATCAGAGAGAGTAGGACAAGAATGTGTAACATATCATGATGTCAAAGGTGTTGTTTTGTGCAGAGCTGTCAACCAATGAGTAAGTAACTCAATCCCATTTTTTATTCCTTCTCCCTTACTGGTTTATAGCAAGACATGATAATTTAGCAGATCAGGAGAAACCTTTCACAAAAGAAGAGACACATGATGTGGTTGACTAATGTCTACTATGCAACTTTATTCTTGTCGACACCGTTGGGCCTCCAAGTGCAGAGTGTTGCAGGACGGCAACAAATTTCCCTCAAGTGGATGACCTAAGGTTTATTAATCCATGGGAGGTATAGGATGAAGATGGTCTCTCTCAAGCAACCCTGAATCAAATACAAGAAACCACTTGTGTTCCCAACACATCCAATCCAATAGTTCAGCAAAGAGATGGTGATGCAAGTGTAGTATGGATAGTAGATATAGGTTTTTGTAATATAAAAATATAAAAACATCAAGGTAGCATATGATCATACTCTCACTAGTACAATGAGCAAAAGTTGTATAAATTCTTGGAAATGAGGCCTAGGGTTCATACTCTCACTAGTACAATCTCTCAACAATGCTAACACAGTAGGATCATATGATCATTCTTCAACGTACAAAAAAGGATCACTCCAAAGTTTATATCTTGAGGAGAACATGAGATGAATTTGTTGTAGGTAGTAGAATCACCTCAAAGTTACCATTTCCGATCAGTCGGTTGAGTTATTCCTATAGGTGACACAAACAACTCTAGAGTTTGTACTAAAATAACACCAATGATACATATCAATAAATCCTAGTGTCATCAAGACACTCCAATGTCACCACGAGTATCCTTATGTTAATTATTCAACATGCGTCAAAAAATTTCAGATTTATCATATTCAATCCAACACAAATAACTTCATAGAGTACCCGAGATTTCTATCGGAGAAAGTAGGACAAGAATGTGTATCAACCCCTATGCATATATTAATGAGGCTATCAACAATCTTGGTCTTGTCTAAATCCTCCTTAAGGGCAGGAATTGCACCTGGACCAATATGCAAATAGAACCTCTTCTTTAAAAGTTGAATTGGATTTCTCTTCATAGGCTTGGACCATCGCATTTCCCAAGACTCAAGTTACTGCATTATCAAAGCCCATCTGAGATCACACCCATTGTGTAGCCAAGATTGGAATAAGCGTTCCAAAATCCAAGCTTTCCAGATTTGAAAACTTCTTGTTGGAACATAGTGAATTTAAGGAGATTTTTAAAAACATTTGGTCTCAAGATGTGCAAGAGCAGGAAAATGCAAAAATAATAACATCAAAGTTCAAAAGGTTGACAAAAGGCTTAAAGATTTGGTCTAAAAGTTTATTAAACTTGTTAGTCACTACCAAAGCATGTAATGCGTTTATTCTATTATTTGATCTTATGAAAGAATTTAGATACTTGAAAAATGAGGAATGGAATGGAGACGCGTAGTAAGTAGGCATAAGTTAGGCGGATGAAAACACGAAGTTCTTTCAAGCAAAAGCAATGATCAAGTATAGAAATAATCACATTAACTCTCTAATTTATGAGATTGGGCAATAAGTAACATATCATGATGTCAACGTTGTTGTTTTGTGCACAGCTTTTAACCAAAGAGTAAGTAACTCAACCCCATTTTTGAGTCCTTCTCCCTTACTGGTCTATAGCAAGACATGAGAATTTAGCAGATCTCGCGAAACCTTTCACAAAAGAAGAGACAGATGATGCGGTTGAGTGATGTCTACTATGCAACTTTGTTCTTGTAGACGTTGTTGGGCCTCCAAGTGCAGAGTGTTGTAGGCCGACAACAAATTTCCCTCAAGTGGATGACCTAAGGTTTATTAATCCATGGGAGGTATAGGATGAAGATGGTCTCTCTCAAGCTACCCCGTAATCAAATACAAGAAACCACTTGTGTCCCCCACACACCCAATACAATGGCAAATTGTATAGGTGCACTAGTTCGGCAAAGAGATGGTGATGCAAGTGTAGTATGGATAGTAGATATAGGTTTTTGTAATCTGAAAATATAAAAACAACAAGGTAGCAAGTGGCAAAGAGTGAGCAAAACATTGTATAATTGCTTGGAAATAAGGCCTAGGGTTCATACTCTCACTAGTACAATCTCTCAACAATGCTAACACGGTAGGATCATATGATCATTCCTCAACGTGCAAGAAAGGATCACTCTAAGGTTTATATCTTGCAGAGAACATGAGATGAAATTGTTGTAGGTAGTAGAACCACCTCAAAGTTACCCTTTCCGATCAATCTATCGAGCTATTCCTATAGGTGACACAAACAACTCTAGAGTTCATACTAAAATAACACCAATGATACATATCAATCAACCCTAGTGTCACCAAGACACTCCAATGTAACCACGAGTATCCGTGGGTTAATTGTTCGACATGCATCAAACAATTTCAGATCTATCATATTCAATCCAACACAAATAAATTCATAGAGTACCCCAAGATCTATATCGGAGAAAGTAGGGCAAGAATGGGTATCAACCCCTATGCATATATTACCCCATGGCTGTCACATGAATCCACAAGTTGAGTACCAAGACATACATCAAGTGATATCAAATTCAATATTCAATCCGACATAACAAAATCGTAAAGGGAAAGAATCAATTCATCACAACAAGATAGCAAGGGAAGAACACCATATTATCGAACTATATTAACATGGCCCCACGATATATCAAGATCATGCCATCTCAAGACCATGAGAGAGAGAGAGAGAGAGATCAAACTCATAGCTACTTGTACATACCCTTAGCCCCGAGGGTGTACTACTCCCTCCTTGCCATGGCCACCGCCAGAATGATGAAGATGGCCACCGGTGATGATTTCCCCCTCCGACAGGGTACTGGAAATGCTTCAAATGGGTTTTCTTTGATACACAGAGTTGCGGAGGTGGAGCAGAAGTTCTAGGTTAAATTTCTGGGGTGTGTGGATTTATAGGAATTTTCAGCGTTGGAATCACCTCATCCGGAGCCACGTGGGCCCCACAAGCTAGGAGGGCACATCTAGGGGGTGGGCGTGCCCTGTTGGCTTATGGCCCACAGGTGGACCGCCTCTGGTGGTTCTTCACTCTGGTATTTCTCATATTATCCAGAAAAAATGATCAAAAAGTTGGGTGATCCCGAGAACTTTTATATTTTGCACAAAAAAGCAACACCACGGTAATTCTGCTGAAAACAGCGTCACTCCGGGTTAGTTGTAATAAAATCATAGAAAGTGCATCTTATCTAGTCAAACAATTACTCTTGTCTATGTTTGTTCCACAAGTTAAACCTAAGAACACTAGTAACAAAGGCTAGAAAGTTTCATCATCTAGTAACAACAATGCTAAAGTTAGATCAAATGATGATGTTGCTAGTAGCTCTCTTGATTCCACTAATGATTCTCTTAGCCAAGTTACACTTGAGCAAGAGAACGATTTATTGAAAGGGATTATTGAGATAGGTGTCTTCAAGAGTCTTGCCGGAAGTAAGCAATTTGAGGAAATTGTGCGCAAGCAAGGAGGACATCGGAAGAAGCAAGGTGTTGGCTACTGCAATGCCAACGGAGTTGAATGGAAGAAGGTCCATATCCCATCCCGAAGTTTGTTCCTTGAGAGGAGAAGTATGGTCCTACTCTCCCCAAGGGAACAAGCTCTCAAGATGAACTTCCTCCAAAAGATAACAAAGTCAAAGGCAAGCTTCAAGAGGAGATTGACTCATTTGAGGAAGAATCCCAAGCCAAGGTCGAGTGGATTCCCATGGACACTACTAGATCTACTTGATCTAGTACTACCACAACTCCAAGGATCCCCATCAAGTTCATGTGGATCCCCAAGAGGAAGAACTAGAAAGTTCTTGACGGGTGACTCCACAATGAAATTCACTCTTATTCATTTTGGCAAGAACTACATGCAAACAACTCCAACCATAAGCATTTGTTCAAGGAGTCACACATTCCCTCAAAGGTAAGCAAGGGACAAGGTAATTAATGTATCTTTGGACATCATCTCACATGTATTTCATTCCATGTCCATAGATATCCTTGCATACGTTCCTTGTGCTTTGGGACTAACCCATGTAGGTGAAAAGAGTAAGAAACAACAAGGATTGCTCCCAACACAAGATGATCTTCATCAACAATGAGCATCCACCACTTCTAAACCTACTT
This sequence comes from Hordeum vulgare subsp. vulgare, assembly GCF_904849725.1. Taxonomy (NCBI): domain Eukaryota; kingdom Viridiplantae; phylum Streptophyta; class Magnoliopsida; order Poales; family Poaceae; genus Hordeum; species Hordeum vulgare. The sequence continues at coordinate 537,014,300 of NC_058520.1, read as the reverse complement.
GAAGTCTTCTACGACAAAACACAAGGTTAGTTTACCCCTCTTAGGGGGGATGTCACATCAAGGGGGAGCTTCACTCTAAAACTTCAGTATAAGCATCTCCTAAAGATGTGAACACATTAATGCTTTATGTAAAAGTGGTAACCCCACTTATGCTGAAACGATGAGTATGTGATACGTTTCAAACGTATCTATAATTTTTTATTGTTCCATGGTATTATATTATATGTTTTGGATGTTTCATATGCATTAATATCTTGTTTTATATTATTTTTGGGACTAACCTATTAATCTAGAACCTACTGCCAGTTTCTGTTTTTTCACGTTTTTTAGTACCGCAGATAAGGCATATTAAACGGAGCCCAAACGGAACAAAATCTCTGGAAAGATTGTTCTTGGACCATAAGACACGCAGGAGACATGGAGTAGGGGATAGGACAACAGCTGGGAGGCTACAAGCCTGCAGGGCGCCCCCCCGGGGGGGGGGGGGGGGCGCCCCTAGCTTGTGGCCCTCCTACAGGTCTCCTAACCCTATTCTTTGGCCTATAAATTCCCAAATATTACCGCATCGCCAAAAATATCCACGAAAATAAATCTGAAGGGATTGCCAACCCCTTTATAGCGTTGGGTGCAAGTGTTTGATTGTTTGTGTAGGTACTACTATTGGGGCCTTGCTTGTTCCTCCTACTGGATTGATACCTTGGTTCTCAACAAACTGAGAGAAATACTTATCTACTTCATTGCATCACCCTTTCCTCTTTAAGGGAAAACCAACACAAGCTCAAGAGGTAGCAGTATGACCTATGATCATGTATTCTTACTTGGCTCCTGATACGTCTCCAACGTATCTATAACTTTTGATGGTTCCATGCTATTATCTTGTCAACTTTGGATGTTTTGTATGCATTTTATATCTTTTTTGGGACTAACCTATTAACTGAGTGCCAAGTGTCAGTTCCTGTTTTTTCCGTGTTTTTGACCCTTTTCAGAGAAGAATATTAAACGGAGTCCAAATGGAATAAAATCTTCGGAATGATTTTTCCATAACAGAAGATACGCAGGGAACTTGAGAACCAAGGCAAAGGATCCCGGGGGAGGCCACAAGGCCCCTAGTCGCGGCCTGGGGGGCACCTACCAGGCTTGTGCCCCCCCCCGTGGCTCCTTTGCCCTACTTCTTCCACCTATAAATTCCCTAGAAATCTGAAACCACGGGAGAGAGCCACGAAAATACTTTTCCGCCGCCGCAAGCTTCTGTCTCCGCAAGATCCCATCTGGGGCACGTTCTGGTGCCCTGCCAGAGGGGGGATTCGGACACGGAGGGCTTCTTCATCAACACCATTGCCTCTCCGATGATGCGTGAGTAGTTCACCACAGACTTTCGGGTCCATAGCTAGTAGCTAGATGGCTTCTTCTCTCTCTTGGATCTTCAATACAAAGTTCTCCATGATCTTCATGGAGGTCTATCCGATGTAATCTGCTTTTGCGTGTGTTTGTCGAGATCCAATGAATTGTGGATTTATGATGAGATTATCTATGATTATTATTTGAGTCTCCTCTGATCTCTTATATGCATGATTTCGTATCCTTGTAATTCTCTTCGAGTTGTGGGTTTCGTATGGCCAACTTGATCTATAATTCTTGCAATGGGAGAAGTGCTTGGTTTTGGGTTCATACCGTGCGGTGTCCTCACCCAGTGACAGAAGGGGTAGCGAGGCACGCATCGTGTTGTTTCCATCAAGGGTAAAAAGATGGGGTTTATATCTATTGCATGGATTTATCCCTCTACATCATGTCATCTTGCTTAAGGCTTTACTCTATTTGTTATGAACTCAATACACTAGATGCAGGCTGGATAGCGGTCGATGTGTGGAGTAATAGTAGTAGATGCAAACAGTATCGGTCTATTTGTCTCGGACGTGATGCCTATATGTATGATCATTGCCTTAGATATCATCACGACTTTGCGCGATTCTATCAATTGCTCGATAGTAATTCGTTCACCCACCGTAATATTTGCTATCATGAGAGAAGCCTGTAGTGAACACTATGGCCCCCGGGTCTACCTCACATCATATTATCAGCTCTACACTTTCACTTTGTTGCACTTTCCGCCTTCAGATCTCACCTTGCAATCAACCGTGAAGGGATTGACAACCCCTTTATAGCGTTGGGTGCAAGTTTGTTTGTTTTTGCGCAGGTACTTTGGAGACTTGCCTTGATACTCCTACTGGATTGATACCTTGGTTCTCAAACTGAGGGAAATACTTACTGCTACTGTGCTGCATCACCCTTTCCTCTTCAAAGGAAAAAACCAACGCAAGCTCAAGAGGTAGGAGATCCTAAGTCAATATACTCATATATAGATGACTTAATCATCGCCAAAGTGCTTGATAGATGCTAGAGTGTTTCTGCACGTTCACCAAGTTTTATTTGACATTTTATTGAGTGACCATGTTGGTATGCATACTTTACTCATTCAAGGATATCCAATGGTTGTTATTTGGCTTTCTATTTTATTTGGCCAATTGGATATACAAGAATGCCTAAGTACCTCCCTCTATCTATCTATGTTTTCTCGTCTCAAATTCTATTCATGCTACATCACAAGATTTGAGCAAGAACTTTAGGGACACTCCGTGTGAGGAGCACTCGGAGACCCATCTCAACAAGGTTTAAATTCCAAAACATCCCAAAGTGCATCAAAGTGTGATGAACCTCAAAATCTCAATCCCACCGAAGCCTAGGTTTGATCAGGTTTTCTTATCTCGGTACCATCGAGTTGTCATTTTTGGCCTCGCCGAGTTTCACTGTTTGCTGAAAGTTATGGAACATGGTGGCACCAAAAAACCCATCTCGTGTCACCCACAACTAGGAGGTATATATATTCCACGGACCCGACGGTTGGAAAAGTTCTTCAAACATCGCCTCCCGCACCTCCTCGCTGCCGCTCCCAAATCCTCTGGACATCGCCTTGAATCTCCCATGTGCCCTCGCCACCGGAGTCTTCGCCGTTGATGAGAATATTCACCACCGTCATTGCCATAGCGGAGCCGTCACCGAGCTAGGGTATGGATCCGACCCTTTTGTGCTCCTAATTCTAATTCTTGCGTAAATGGGCTTTGATGAAATTTGTCCACTTCTGTAATCATCCCAACAAGAAGAAAAACCTCGTAGATTAGAGAACAATGGAAATCTGAGGGTTAACCATCCGCGAGATTGAATCTTGGTGTCACCATTCAGAAAAGTCAGTCTTACAGATTTTGTTTTAGGGTTACTGAGAATGTTCTTGGTGAAACCGAGTTCTCCTTTCAAGTGAAACTGAAAAGGGTGCCAAGTTTCTGTTAATGAGAACGTCAGTATCGGTGGCTCGTTTGACTCGGTGGAACTGAAATCCCTTTTTGCCGAATGTTAAACCTAACTTTCCAGAGTTCATTTTTTTCAAAACTTCTGAATTTTGTGATGCTCATACATTCCAGCTCTTATATATCATTTCACAGGGTCTGCTTGTGTGCTTGTCTGCTTAGCTGTTTGACAGAATGTCAGGATCATAGGATAGTCAGAACAACTTTAGTGAGCCCATTGCCGACATGGACTCACGCACTAGTCCAGAGAGGACTCCTTGTGACCCGGGAACACCTAGCTCCCATGGCTTGCCCAAGGTAGCTACCAGGTCTAGGAGCAAGTTAAATTCAGATGAAGAAGATGTTGACTTTATCCCAGAGGAAACTGTTCCCCAGAAGCAGAAAGACAAGACCACAGTCAAGAAGACTGTGAGGAAAGAGTATGCCAGACGTGCTGATATGAAAGCTCCAGAGGCTAGGGTTGCTAAGCAGCTAGGTCAGAAAAGAGTGAGAAAGAGAGTTGTGCATGTTGTTGGAAGGCCAACTTCTATGTATGAAGACCGAACATAAGCTGCTGAAGATGAGGGGAAGATATTCCAGCTGAGGTCCCTCCTTCGAAGAAGAAGTTTATGGCTGATGCTATGCCAAAGAAGCCTTCAACTCTAAACAAACCTTTGGCTCCTAAGAAGCATGTAGGTCCCAAGAGGACTACCAAGGACATTCTTGTAGCAGAGAAGAACAAAGGCTCTACATCGAGAGAATTTGCTGCAGAAGAAGAAGAGGATGCACCTGTGCTAATGAAGTTGAGATCTCATATGTCATTGCAGAATGCTGCTCATCCAGTTGTTGAGGATATGAAGAAGATAAGGGAACAAGGACTGAGAAAGTGGAGGTTAGATGATCCTTATGCTGTCATAAGGAGAACTGATGTTGATCCTCTCTTTGACCAAAAGGAGCAACAAGATTTTTATGAGACTATGTTGCTTGACAAGAGTCTTGCTGTTAGTGACATGAGATAGGTTGATTGGGAATATATCAAGGCCAATGAACATTATTTTTTCCCATGTGAGAGAAAACTTCAGGGTACTTGACATAGAAGATTTTGTTGGCAGAGAGATGACTGCTTGTAACGATTAGATGATCATGCAATTCTATTCAAGCACTCATTTTTATTCTGATGGAAGAATTGTATGGATGGCAGAAGGTTATGGGTATGAGGCCACAATTGATGAGTGGGCCACTATCATTGGTGCCCCAAAGGCACAAGAGAGATACTTGGATGTGTATTCGGAACGAAAGATGAATCACAACTCCATGTCAAACATGTATAACCCAGTGCCCCATAAGTATGTACAAACACACAAGTTTGGCTCTGTCTACTTTTTGCAAGCAGGAATACCTACTATGACCACCATAATGAGACACACCCTGATGCCTAAATCAGGAGATGATAAGATGATTAGAGGTTATTCCATTACTATGCTGCATCATTTAGACACCCACACCTAGTTCAGAGTGATGGAGTTGATAGTTGAGACTGCCAGGAGGACTGTTGTAGATCAGAAGAGATGATGTGGTTATGCTCCATATATTCATATGCTCATCAATGCCAAGATTGGAAAGCATGCATATCTACTTGATCGTCCCCACCTGCCACTTTAGCCAGAGTTTGAAGATAATGAAGTTGCGATGGACTCAATCCATCCCATCTCAGCTACAACTTGAGACAGAGCAGAGGCAACAGAGGCAGAGGGATCTAGGAATGCTCCAGCTCGATCTCCATATCTCGGAACCAGAGATGAGCATATGTCATTCCTAGTCAGGACCATCCAAGGGACGGAGAATATTTTTTTTGAGATTTTGCTGAACCAAAAGAGTCTTGAGAGGATTATGGAAACAAAGTTCCATGACCTAGATGTTAAGGTGACGGGATTGACTACCACTGTTCAGCAACTCCAGCATGAAGTTGATTCATTGCATATATCCCGCTCCAGCAGTGATGATGAAGAGTCGCCTCTTCCCACCAGTACTCAGTTCAGGACCCAGTCTACGGCAGTAGTTGTGCCAGTTCTGGAAGCAAGATCAACTTCATCAGCTCAAGCTTTATCACCTTTAGCTCCAGCTCCAGCTCTAGCTCCTGCACCTCTAGTGTCGACACCTCCAGTTCCTGGGACATCTGGAGAAGCCTTCGTTGACGCTCTCCTGTACACTCCATCGTTAGCTATTAGAGGAGATCGAGCCTAGAGAGACGATTAGTTCTAGATCTTTGAACTTTTTGGTAACTTGTTGCCAAAGGGGGAGAAGTGTATAGATCAAATGGGGCTTCAAAAGAGAGAGCTTTGTTTTTATTAGATCTCATTTGTTTTTTCAAAACATTTGGTCTTTTTGATGACTTTATCTTTTGGGAGAAGTGCTTGATCATACACTTTGATTGTTTGATGCTACCACGTTATTACCTTTGAGCTATCTACATGATTATCATTCACTTTCCTACTTGATGTTATGTGCATTACTATTCATTCATATCACTTGTGCGCACCACCAAGGTGTATGTGAAATGGAAGAGTGACCCATGATCCTAATCGATTGTGCATTTGCATTCAAATGCAAAATGTTAAATAATGCACAAATTTAGGGGGATGTTTTGTTTTTCACATACTTCTCAAAGTGTGGATGCTAATAATTGATTATATCTTTTATCGAAGCTTTGATCTATATGTTTTCATCAATTACCAAAGGGGGGGGGAGATTGGAAGCAAAATTGCTCCCTAAGGTGGTTTTGATAATTGATCACATCATATGCATCATTGGAATAATGATCTTATCCAAGTATATTTCAGAGAAGTTCAAAGATGCATTGGCTAAAGTATTGTGAGGACAAACCCATTGATGAAGGAAAGGAACAAGATTGGCTCAAGCTTCAAGCAAGAAGACTCTACATTTTACATTTTTGAGAAGTCACTTTTGAGTACATAGGAAAGAAAATACTATTAAAAGGGGGTGAGGTATTATGATGAATTGGTTGCTCAAGTGCTTAGAGATGGCCACAAAAACTATTCACTCATTCTCCCACAAAATATCTGTGTCCAAAGCCAAACCAGCAAAATATGTGCTACCAACGTTTTCCACTCGGCCCTACCGAATTTTCACTAGACACATCCTTTGCCAAACCCTATCATCTCGGTAACACTAACATTCCAAATCGGCGCCACCGAGATCAGTGGCCAACTTTCCATTGAGCAAATTCCAAGAATCGGAATTTTTGAGATTTGAATCGGTCTCACCGAGATTTGGAAACTGCTCTAGGTCATCGTATCGGTACCACCGAGATTTATATATCGGTCTCACCGAGAATTCAAAAGTTGCCACATTTAGTGCAACCCGGTACCATCGAAATTCATTTCGGTGTCACCGAGTTAGTAAATAATTTTATAATGGTTGGATTTTGGGGGATGCCTATATATACCCCTCCATCTCCTGTCATTCATAGAGGAAGCACTCAAAACACACTTACACTTGTGAGATCCATTTTTCTAAGAGAGAGAGAGCCACCTACACATGTGTTGAGATCAAGAGATTCCAATCCAGCCATTTGAAACCTGATCTCTAGCCTCCCCAAGTTGCTTTCCACAAAATCAATGTCTCCTACCCATGCCAAATCTGTGAGAGAGTGATTGATTGTTGAGGAGACTATCTTTTGAAGCACAAGAGCAAGTATTTCATCGTTATACTGCACCTATTACCTTTTGGAGGGTGGTGCCTCCTAGATTGGTTAGGTGTCGCTTGGGAGCCTCCTACTTCGTGTTGTGGAGTTGAACCAAGAAGTTTGTAAGGGCAAGGAGATCACCTACTTCGTGAACATCCACCGTGAGTGTGGCTAGTCCTTTGTGGACGTAAGCCATGGTGGAATAGACAAGGCCAATTCTTCGTGAACCCCTTGTGGGTGGAGCCCTCCATGGACTCTCATAGACGTTCTCCTCCGTGGGTTAAAGTCTCCACTAATGTGGACGTGCGATACCACCACCTATCGGAACCACGCCAAAAATCGCCGTGTCAACCTTTTGTGTTTGGTCTTCCTATCTTACCCTCTACATTACATTTCGCTGCTATACCCTTATATATGCATGTGTAGGGTGAACTTGACTAGTCATAATTTGGAAAACTGGCCCATAACTAAAATTGGGAAAATTCTAAGTTTTTGTTTTGTCAAGTAGTCTAATCACCCCCACTAGACATACTTCGGATCCTAAAGATGTATGGGATGATCATGTTTTGTATAGATTATCACGACTTGCATGTCGGTGAGTAAGGAAGCCGACACAAGCCATAGGGTTGTCTTTAATTAATTTGTGCCTTTTTTGCTTTACTTTATTGCTATGAGTTAGCAATAGTTGTAGAAGCATAGTTGGCGCAGTAACCCAATGGCGACACGATGATGGATTTCATGATGAGGAGATCATGGTGTTATGCCGGTGACGATGGAGATCATGCCGGTGCTTTGGAGGTGGAGATAAAAAGCACAAGATGATGATGGCCATATCATGTCACTTATATGATTTACATGTGATGTTAATCCTTTTTGTTCATCTTATTTTTCTTAGGACGATGGTAGCATTATAAGATCATCCCTCACTAAAATTTCAAGATAAAATTGTGTTCTCCCCAAGTGTGCACCGTTGCGAGGGTTCATCGTTTTGAGACACCACATGATGATCGGGTGCGACAGACTCTACGTTCGTATACAACGAGTGTAAGCTAGTTTTGCAGACGCATAACACTTGGGTTAAACTTGACGAACCTAACATGTATAGACATGGCCTCAGAACACAAGAGAGTGAAAGGTTAAACATGAGTCATATATGAGATATGATCAACATGGAGTTATTCACCATTGACACCACCTCATCTCACGTGAACATCGGGCTTGGGTTGGTGGATTTGGATCGTGTTACACTCAGACAACCTGAGGGATGTTGATTTGAGTGGGAGTTCTTAAGTTATATGATTAATTGAACTTATTATCATGAACAATAGTCTAAGTTATCTTTGCAAATTATGTTGTAGGTCAATGGCTTGTGTAGTAGCTCCCCTAAATTTTATTGCGTTCCTAGAGAAATCTAAGTTGAAATATGATGGAATTAACTTTGTAGACTCGGTCCATAGATCTGAGGCCTATCCTCACGGCTATGCAAAAGGCTTATGTCCTTGATGCGCTTCTTGGTGTGATGCCCCCTCCACTATCGTTTGTGGACGTTGTGAACGTCTGGTAGGCACATGCTAATGACTACTCGATAGTTCACTGTGCCATGATGTATGGTTTAGAACCGGGACTTCGAAGGTGTTTTGAACATCATGAAGCATAGGATATGTTCGAGGAGTTTAACTTTGTTTTTCAAGAAAATGCCCAGATCGAGAGGTATGGGACCTCCAACAAATTCTTTACCTGGAAAATGGAAGAGAACAGTTCGATCAGTGAGCGGATACTCAGGATGGCGGGGTACTACAACTGTTTGACTTAGGTGGGAGTTGAGATTCCGCCTAAGATGGTCATTGATAGAGTACTTCATTCACTGCCATCTAGCTACAAGAGCTTCGTGACGAACTATAATATGCAAGGGATGAACAAGTCCATCTCTGAGATATTCGCGATGTTGAAAGTCACGGAAGTAGAAGTCAAGACGGAGCATCAAGTGTTGATGGTGAATAAAACTACTAGTTTCAAGAAGGGCAAGGGTAAGAAGGGTAACTTCAAGAAGAACAACAAAGAAGTTGCCGCTCCTGTGAAGAAACCCAAGGCTGGACCCAAGCTTGAGACTGAGTGCTTTTATTGCAAGGGAACTGGCCACTAGAAGTGGAACTGCCCCAAGTATCTGGCTGATAAGAAGGTTGGCAATGTCAACAAAGGTAAATATGATATACATGTTATTGATGTGTACCTTTCTAGCTCTCGTAGTAGTGCATGGGTATTTGACACCGGTTCGATTGCTCATATTTGTAACTCGAAAAAGGAACTACGGAGTAAATGGAGGCTGACAAAGGACGAAGTGACGATGCACATGGGAAATGGTTCCAAGGTTGATGTGATCATCGTCGGCACGCTCTCTCTTCGATTACCATTGGGATTAGTGATGAACTTAAATAATTGTTATTTGGTGTCTGCGTTGAGCATGAACATTATATCTGGATGTTGTGTAATGCGAGACGGTTACCTGTTTAAATAACAGAATAATGGTTGTTTAATTTATATGAGTAATGTCTTTTATGGTCATGCACCCAATGTGAATGGTTTATCCTTGTTGAATCCTGATAGTGATGATACATATTTATAAGATTGATGCAAAAGATGTAGAGTTAATAATGATAGCACCACTTTCTTGTGGCATTGCCGCTTAGGTCATATTGGTGTAAAACGCATGAAGAAGCTCCATGCTGATGGACTTTTCGAGTCACTTGATTTTGAATCACTTGACACATGTGAACCATGCGTCATGGGCAAGATAACTAAAACCCCCTTTTACGGTACAATGGAATGGGCAAGTGACTTGTTGGAGATCACACATGCTGATGTGTGCAGTGCAATGAGCATTTAAGTGTGCGGTGGATATCGTTACTTTCTCACCTTCATCGATGATTTTAGTAGATATGGGTATATTTACTTGATGAAGCACAAGTCTGAAATGTTTGAACAGTTCAAGCAGTTTTAGAGTGAAGTTGAGAATCATTGTAACAAGAAGATTAAATTCCTGCGATATGATTAAGAGGATAATATCTGAGTTATGAGTTTGGCATGCACTTAACACAATGTGGAATTGTTTCACACCTCACGCCGCCTGGAACACCACAACGTAATGGTGTGTCCAAACATCATAATCGTACTTTATTGGATATGGTGCATTCTATGATGCCTCTTACCGATTTTCCACTATCATTTTGGGGCTATGCATTAGAGACAACTGCATTCACTTTAAATAGGGATCCATCTAAATCCATTGAGACGACATTGTATGAATTATGGTCTAGCAAGTAACCTAAGTTGACGTTTTTTAAAGTCTGGAGCTACGATGCTTATGTCAAAAGGCTTCAGCCTCATAGGCTCAAACCCAAAGCGGATAAATGGTCTTCATAGGATACCCAAAGGAAACAGTTGGGTACACCTACTATCTCATATCTAAGGGCAAAGTGTTTATTGCTAAGAACAGATCCTTTCTCGAGAAAGAGTTTCTCTTGAAAGAATTGAGTGGGAGGAAGATAGAACTTGATGAGCTTACTGAACCGTCACTTCAAACATAGGATAGCACGGCACCCAAAGATGTTCATGTGGCAACTACATTAGTTGAAGAGTAAGCTAATGATGGTGATCATGAAGCTTTATATCAAGTAACTATCGAACCTTGTAAGTCAACAATGACACATACCGCTCCTATGTGGTACGCTAATTCTATCTTAGAGGTCATGTTGTTGGACAACAATGAACCTATGAGCTATGGAGAACCGACGGTGGGCCTGGATTCCGATAAATGATTAGAGGCCATGAAATCCGAGATGGGATCCATGTATGAAAATAAAGTGTGGACTTTAGAAGTATCACCTAAAGGTCGAAAGGCTATTTAGAACAAATGGATCTTTAAGAGGAAGACGAACGCAGACGGTAATGTAACCGTCAATAAAGCTGGACTTGTGGCAAAGGGGTTTTCACAAGTTCAGAGAGTTGACTACGATGAGACTTTCTTGCCCATAGCGATGCTTAAGTCCATCAGAATCATGTTAGCAATAGCTGCATTTTTTGATTATGAAATTTGGTAGATGGATGTCGAAACAACGTTCCTTAATGGTTTCCTTAAGAAAGAGTTGTATATGATGCAATCGGAAGGTTTTGTCAATCCATAGAATGCTGACAAAGTATGTAAGTTACAGCGATCCATTTATGGATTGGTGCAGGCATCTCAGAGTTGGAATCTTCGGTTTGATGAGGTGATCAAAACGTTTGTGTTTATACAAGTTTATGGTAAATCTTGTATTTACAAGAAAGTGAGTGGGAGCTCTATAACATTTCTAATATTATATGTCGATGATATATTGCTGATTGGAAACAATACATAACTTTTGGAAAGCGTGAAGATATATTTGAGTAAGAGTTTTTCAATGGAAGACCTCGGATAAGCTGCTTACGTATTAGGCATCAAGATCTATAGAGATAGATCAAGAAGCTTAATAGGACTTTCACAAAGTACATACCTTGACAAGGTTTTGAAGAAGTTCAAAATGGATGAGTCTAAAAGGGACTCTTGCCTGTCCTACAAGGGGTGAAGTTGAGTAAGACTCAATGCCCAGTGACTCTAGAGGATAGAGAGAAGATGAGTGTCATCCCCTATGCTTCAGCCATAGGCTCTATAATGTATGTGATGTTATGCACAAGACCAGATGTCAGCCGTGCCATAAGTATGGTCGCAAGGTTTCAAAGTGATCCAGGAGTGGAACACTGGACAACATTAAAGAATATCCTTAACTACCTGAAAAGGACTAAGGAGATGTTTCTCGTTTATGGAGGTGATCAAGAGCTCGTCGTAAAGGGTTACATCAATGCTAGCTTTGACAGTGATCCGGATGACTCTAAGTCTCACTCCGGATACGTATTTATTATAAATGGTGGAGTGGTAAGCTGGTGCAGTTCCAAGCAAAGCATGGTAGCTGATTCTACATGTGAAGCGAAATACATAGCTGCTTCGGAAGCAACGAAGGAAGGTGTGTGGATGAACGAGTTCATGATAGATCTTGGAGTTGTGCAGAGTGCACTGGATCCAATGCGCCTATTTTATGACAGCACTGGTGCCATTGCTCTATCCAAGGAATCAAGGTTTCACAGAAGCACGAGACAGCGAAAGTGCCGCTTCAATTTCATCCGCGATTATGTCAAGGAGGAGGAAATAAACATTTGCAAAGTACATACGGATCTGAATGTTGGAGATCCATTGACTAAACCTGTTCCACAAGCAAAACATGATCAACACCAGAACTCTATGGGTGTTAGATTCATTACCTTGTAATACTAGATTATTGACTAGTGCAAGTGGGAGACTATTGGAAGTATGCCCTAGAGGCAATAATAAAGTGGTCATTATTATATTTCCTTGTTCATGATAATCATTTATTATCCATGCTATAATTGTATTGATAAGAAACTCAAATACATGTGTGGATACATAGACAACAAAGTGTGCCTTGTAAACCTATACTGGTCTAGCTCGTTGATCAAAGATGGCTAAGGTTTCCTAACCATAGATAGGAGTTGTCATTTGATAACGTGGTCACATCATTAGGAGAATGATGTGATGGAGAAGACCCAAACCGTAAGCATAACATTTGATCGTATCAATTTTACTGCTATTGGTTTCTGCATGTCAATGTATCTCTTCCTATGACCATGATATCATGCAACTCACTAACACACGAGGAATGCCTTGTATGTATCAAAGGCTACAACGTAGCTGGGTGATTAAAAAGATGCTCTACAGGTATCTCCGAGGGCGTCTGTTGAGTTGGCATCGATCAAGACCGGGATTTGTCACTCCGTATGACGGAGAGGTATCTGGGGCCCACTCGGTAATACAACATCACAATAATCTTGCAAGTAATGTGACTCAGGAGTTAGTCACGGGATCTTGTATTACGAAATGAGTAAAGAGACTTGCTCGTAACGAGATTCAACTAGGTATGGAGATACCGGCGATCGAATCTCGGGCAAGTAACATACTGATGGACAAAGGAGTTGCGTACGAGATTAGCTGAATCCTTGACATTGTGGTTCGACTGATATATATCATCATAGAATATGTAGGAACCAATATGGACATCTAGGTCCTGCTATTGGTTATTGACCGTAGAGGTGTCTCGGTCATGTCTACATAGTTCTCGAACCCGCAGGGTGTGCACACTTAACATTTCGTGATGATATAAATATAGTTGAGTAATTGTGTTGGCGATCGAAGGTTGTTCGAAGTCCCGGATGAGATTCTGGACATGACAAAGAGCTTCGGAATGGTCAGAGGTGAATATTGATATATGGGAAGTAGATATTCGAGTTTCAGAAGGTTACCAGTTTTGTGAAGGAGGTTTCAGAAGAGTTCCGGGGGTCCACCGGGAGGGCCCACTAGCCCACCTGCCTCGGAGGGCCCCATGGGCTGTGAGAGGTGGCGCACCAGCCCCTAGTGGGTTGGCCGTCCCTCCCACCTAAGGCCCATGCGGCCAAGGAGGTGGGCTGGCCCAGATGTGGCCACCGCCCCACCTAGCTTGGGGGCCAAGCCACATAGGTGGCCGCCGCCCCACCCAAGGGGAAACCCTAGGGCACCACCCCTCCTCCCTCCCTCCCATATATACTAGAGGAGAGGGAGGGTAGCTGCACCTGAAAATAGCCACGACGCTGCCCTCCTCTCTCTCTCTCTCTCTCTCTCTCTCTCTCTTTCTCTCTCTCTCTCTTTGTCTCTCGTAGTTCATCTCTCTCATTCTGTCACGGCACCGCATGGCGAAGCCCTCCCGGGACAGCTCCAACATCACCGCCACCACACCGTCGTGCTACCGGAAAACTCAAGCTACTATTTCACCATCGCTGGCTGGGTCAAGGAGGTGAAGGCGCCATCGAGCCATACGTGTGGTGAACACGGAGGTGTCGTCCGTTCGACACTTAATCGGGACGCTCGTGATGGCTCGCGGGACGGATCGTGATTGGATCGTGAAGACGTTCGACTACATCAACCCCATTTGTTAACGCTTCCGCTTAGCGATCTACAAGGGTATGCATAAGCAATCCCTCTCTTGTAGCCCTTGACATCCATAGATTGATCTTGGTGAACGTAAGAATTTTTTTGTTTCCCATGTGATGTTCTACAATAGTTGTTACTCTTATTGGTTCGATAAACCTTGGTTCTCTACTAAGGGAAATACTTACCTACAATGTGGTACTTCACCCGTTCCTCTTCCCGAAAAACCCAACGTGGATCACCAGCATCACCGCACGTGCTCCATGGTGGCACCTTATCAAGTATGGACTACTAACAGAGGCGCGTCATCCACCTGAACAACCTTTATAAAGAGCCAGATGCGAAAGGAGCAACAAAACATCGCAGAATACCGCCGAACAAGCCACTCTTCACATTTCCCATCTACACCAACCCTATCCACCACCTTTTTCCCATCTCCATAGACACAACCTTCACCACCACCATAGTTCTCAGCAATGTAGTCATACTTGTATTCGTGTAAAACACAGACAACCATTGTAACACATATTATCGATCAATCGATCTTCATGATGTGGTGTTCGATGAGTTCTTCATGTGATCTAATCTCCATGTGTGAGTAGTTCGGTAAGGTCATGGGTTTAGGCAAGAGCCTTGTAACCTGATGTATTTGTTAGGGGATCAAAGGAAGTACTTTATATTAACATCGCCTATGTGTAACATAGGATTGTTCCGTAGTTGTCTCTTGTCTCGTTCGCGTTCTTCATCCTAACAGGTACCCAGGATCATGGAGACAGAGAGTCATGGAGAGGCTAAGGGCAGGGAGACCATGAAGTGTTATTCTAAACACCGATGACCGAATGCTTTAGTACGCTAATACATATCCTATACTTGGGGATTCAAGAGGAGTAGTTATTTAAAGCCCAATGCCTTTGTCTAAATATTGCTATCTTAATTACCGACACAACCCCGCGCAAAGGATAAGGCCTTTGGTTGGATAACCGTCTCTTGATGCAGGACACGTTTTGGTCAATACATAATTTGGACACATCCCTCACTTTGATATGTAGCAAGCACATCTTGATGGATAACTTCCAAAGCACAAATTAAGATCATGATGATCCCAACACAATTATATGGTTGTAACACAAAAAATGTGCCTAGTTTTTAGTATAAGTGTTTTCAGCATCAACTTGATTTATGAACGGGCCAAAAGCTGGAATTTAATTTTCTAGCAAAAGCTTCTTTGAAACCCTAGCTTAAAGGGCACATTCCTCTCGTGTGTTTGATAACTTAGGGTCACCTCTGGGGAAAAGGGTGCCAATCCTTATTGCTCAATTTTTGGATCACCAAAGGAACTAATCAGTTGTGTAGATGCTTTAGTAGTAATCCATGGTTTTGTGTTTTAAGATCCAATCCTTCTACACCACCCATGTCCATCGAGCGATAGATGAGGTTCCACGCAACAAGATAATTCAACTTGACACCATCGCCAGTCTTGTTCCTCCACCCGCATGTTCTCGTAAGTTTGTCAATGTATTCCACGATCATGGGAGGCAGTCTAAGCATACACATTGCATAGATCGAAAGTGAGGTATACACCGAGTTGGACAATGGTTAGTTTTTCCCCAAATGGAAGCAGGCGGGAGGTGGCAGCGAGGCGTTGTTTCATCGAGACCACCACAACCATAAGATTAACAACACTGGAACGGGTCGTGTCAACCGACAAATCAAAATATGTGAAGGACATCACCCCCACCGTGCACCCCAAAGATACCGAGAATATGGTTCGCATCCTGTTGGTTCATGTTGATGGGAATCAATGTTTACTTATGAAAGTAAATCTAGAGTCCAATCGATTCAGCAAATATCAAGAGATTGCACTTAATGCACTGAACTTGTGTTGGGCAGGTTGGCATGACGACTAGCGTATCATACACATACTAAACCATGGGGTAGTCCTGGCATCTCGTGGATTTTGGCCGAGAGATCAATCATTTGGCAAATGCGTCATTTATCACCGTCTGCAGGAGATTGTCCGCGAGAATGAATATTAATGGGGATAGGGGTCCGTGTAACGCACATCGCCATGATGTCTACTACACAACTTTATTATTCTAGACTCTGTTGGGCCTCCAAGCGCAAAGTTTTGTAGGATAGTAGCAAATTCCCCTCAAGTTGATGGCCTAAGGTTTATTAATCCATGGGAGGTGTCGGATGAAGATGGTCTCTTTCAAACAACCCTACAATAAAATACAAGAAATCTCTTGTGTCCCCAACACACCGAATACAATGGTAAATTGTATAGGTGCACTAGTTTGGCGAAGAGATGGTGATAGAAGTGCAATATGGATGGTAGATATAGGTTTTTGTAATCTGAAAATATAAAAACAGCAAGGTATCAAGTAGTAAAAGTGAGGATAACCAATATTGCAATGCTTGGAAATAAGGCATAGGGTTCATACTTTCACTAGTGCAATCTCTCAACAGTGCTAACATAATAGAATCATATGATCATCCCTCAATGTGCGACAAAGAATCACTCCGAAGTTCATATCTAGCAGAGAACATAAGATAAAATTGTTGTACGTAGTAGAACCACCTCAAACATATTGTTTCCGATCAATCTATTGAGATATTCCTATAAGTGTCACAAACAACCCTAGAGTTTGTACTAAAACAACACCAATGATACACATCAAGCAACCCTAATGTACCCAACAGAAAGAACTTCAAAGACTACTCCAAGATTTTTATAGGAGAAAGTAGAACACGAACGTGTATTAACCCATATGCGTAGATTACCCTGTTGCCACCATGGGAATCCACAAGTTGAGTACCGCATATGTGATGTGAATCAATAGAACACCCCATTGTCACCACGGGTATCCACGAGTACCACATATATGATGTGAATCAATAGAACATCAAGTGGTCTCAAATCCAATTTTCAATCCGACATAACAAAATATCAAGGGAAAGAATGAATTCGTCACATCAAAAAAGCAAGGGACAAACACCATACGATCAAACTATATTAACAAAGCATGTGATACATCAAGATCGTGGCATCTCAAGAACACGAGAGAGAGAGAGAGAGAGAGAGAGAGAGAGATCAAACACATAGCTACTGGTACATACCCTCAACCCCGAGGGTGAACTACTCCCTCTTTGACTTGGATACCGTCGGGATGATGAAGATGGCCTCCGGTGATGATTGCCCCCTTTGGTAGGGTCCTGGAACAGGGCTCTAGATGAGTTTTCTTAGGTGGTGGAGCGGAAGCTCTCGGTTAACTTATGAGGGTTTTGGGATTTATAGGATTTTCAGCATTGGAATCAGGTGGACTGGAGCCACGGGATGGACCCAAGCCATGAGAACGTGCCCAAGGGGTGGGCACACCCTGTTGGCTTGGCACCAATATGTGGCCCCCTTTAATGGTTCTTCGCTCCGGTATTTCTTATTTGCTCCAGAAAAAATCATCAAAAAGTTTTGGGACATTCATTGGTGCATGCTTGATGTTGTCAAAGGCTTTAGTGAAATCAAGTTTGAGAAAACAACTCTCCTTGCAAGATGCATGTTATTAATGTAGAAAATCGAATGACCATGCGAGACAATCATGTATAGTCCTCCCCTTCGAGAATCTGTATTGGTTTCTTTGCATGATTCCAGGATCAATCTTTGAAGATGGTTATCCTGGAGCTTTGTGATCACCTTAAGACATAAGTTTAGTAGTGTAATTGGGTGACAATCGTTAGGTGACTTAGGGTAATGGACTTTAAGGATGGTTGTTATGAAACCTACATTTTTACTAGTGTAATTGGGCGATAATCGTTGGGTGACTTGGGGTAATGGACTTTAAGGATGGTTGTTATGAAACCCACATTTATTCTTTCCAGATCCAGTTACCACTTTGGAAATTGTCGCATAGCTTGTATAAATCATGCTTAATAATGTGTTAACAAGACTCCAAAAAGCAACCATTGGACTGTTCTGAGCACGGTGATCGGTTCTCCGACATCTTCTAAACCACCTTGTCTATTTCATCACGTGAGAATGAAAAGGACAGATCCTCCTGACTCTCCACCTTGAAGATTATCTCGGCGATATCAAACTTAATGTTAGTGTCAATGGGTTGTCCCAGATGCTCTCATAATTCATCATACAAAGCAGCCTCTTTGTCGACGTGATCGGGCACAACCGTGTGATCTGGCATGTTAAGAGAGGCAAGTGAGTTCAAGTGGAATCTCTCCATGGCAATCACATGAACGAAACTCGTATTACCATCACCAAATTTAAAGTATCTCAATGTGCACCTTTTTCTCCAATATTGTTGTTTGTAATCCGACAACTTAAGCGAATGTTCCTTGATGATAATTCCGAAGTTTGTTTCTAGGGTGGTGAGGACCCTTCTATGCTGTAGGCCATCGATCTGCAGAAGTACCCAATTTTTGTTCTCGATCAGTACACCGAGCCTAGAGATACTTCTACTCAAATTCTTAAGGTCACATTGCAATTTCTTTAGCTTTTGAAACGACAAGGCCACCGATTTGTGTGCAAAACAATGTTTATTCCATGAGTTCTGGACCACATCGAAGAATTAGTGGTGATTTACCCAGAAATTCTCAAACCTAAAGACTTTGTATTTGTGTATTGAGGATTCAATGACAAAACACGCGGGGTGTGATTCGACATAGGTTTGCATTTTGGCATAACTTGCGTACTGGGGCTTGGTCCTCCAATTAACAAACGTGAAAAACCAACCAAACGGGGATGAACTCGATGTGTATGTTGCCGATTTGAGGGTGTCGCGAGGGAGAAAGAGAGGGGGTGATGGATCGAGGGCGGCTCTTTTCTTGTAGTGGAGATAAGAACACAATGGGGTGTTGTTCATGTGTGTTGTTGAGGGTGGCGTGTGAGGTGGTGCGCCAGGAGCAATGGCTCGGCCTCACTCATGGGCCTCATACTGGCCTGACGAGTTGCGCGCGTTATGGAGGCCGGGTGGGATCGACAGGGCTCGTTGCTATCGCATCTACCTCACGTGTTTCGCGTGCTTGGACACACACGAGGGAGGCGTGGGATCGTTCAGATCTGTTTCTAATGAACGATCAGTCACAAGATTTCGATGTCCTATTTTAAGATATCACTTCATTTCTAACGAGCTAATGGGTCGAGAGGGAAAGTATCTGATGATTGGTTACCTATAAATGATCCTACAATTCTAACCTTCATAAAGTAAATTTAGACATTTAAAAAAATTATGATTTTTCTAGGGTTCACAAGACATGATTTTACAAGCGCTAAAAAATCATATCTAAATTTGAAGTTACCATGGAGAGACAAAATTGAAAATCTAACATGAATAGTGCCATAACATGTAGCCCTTCGGTTGTGCTCAAGAGACTCAAGGAAATTATGGTAGCTCGCCTATTGTCGGTACCGCTGCAAGTCTACCCCATCTTCTGTGGCCTTAGGCCATGGAGGAGCGGTGAATCTCGGCCCTTGCCGGCCAGAAGGCTCCAACTCCATTTTAGGTGTCTTTTTGTATCCGTTTGGTGTTTGTGTCCTGCTGAGGAAGTCGAGGCGATAAAAGCTTCCTAAAGATGAAATAATTTTCTCCCCGCCTAGCCATGTCCAGGTGGTGCGTCTAGCCTTGTCGGAGGGCGTGTGGAGGTGTGTCTCCGGTGAATCTCATGGGATTCGGTCGACATTTCTCTTTCAGTGAATCCGCTTGGATTTGATTTTCATTTGTGTGCGCCCGTGTGTCTACATGTTAGATCCTTTCAATTTACGATTCTCTTCATCGACGACGATTCTTGTTCTTGTGTATTGGTCCTATGGTATCTTAGCACGATGACTTTTCGACTCTCTATCACAACAAGGTTTGGTCGGGTGTGACGAGGAGGTAGGAGTGATGATGGCGACCAGGCTTTGACTCGCTCGAGTGATTGTAGTCATCGCTAGGTGGTCTACGGATTTAGATGTATTACCTGTGGTGGTCATTCTACTATCTTGACAAGTGATGGATAGATCGGAAATTTTCTCGAAAAAAAATAGTGCTATAAAAAGGCAATAGCAAAAAATGTCACTATCCACATATATATTTTTCTTTTGTTTCTCAATGTTTATTTCGAATTTGCGTCTGAATTTTTTAGGGGTCCTAGACTAGGTTTTGTGAACATTCACAATTTTTTGGTAGAATATTTAAATTATTCAAATTGGTCTTTTTTTGAAATGAAAGATGGGAGCATGTCGGAATTGGTATCTCTGGATACTTTCCCTGGGTATAGACTAGTGAGCAGAGACTTACAGTACGTATGTAGCCGTCTAATTTTCTGGGCGTACGTGTGTTCCATGCCACATGTAGTAGTATATCTATAATACAATTTCTTTGCCCCGGAATGTGTTCCATGATGGCCATGTGTTCCGTGGATGCAAATCAGTTCTTCGCCTCCGAGCCACCACTAGTACAGCACTGTAGCCACAGGCATGGTCACTTCCAAGACGCAAAACCATTTTTTCATTTCCCATACGCGAACTAAGGCCGGATATGCAACTGCAGGATACGATATGGTGCAACGAATGTGGCGGAAGAGGACAAAACCGAACAAGAAGGACAATGATTCCACGGAAGATTAGATCTCCGATCCCCTGCGGCACTCCTGCAGTCAGTGACAACTGACAACTGATGACCA
The DNA here is from genome assembly GCF_904849725.1 of Hordeum vulgare subsp. vulgare. Lineage (NCBI taxonomy): Eukaryota > Viridiplantae > Streptophyta > Magnoliopsida > Poales > Poaceae > Hordeum > Hordeum vulgare. The sequence goes on along the minus strand of NC_058520.1, from coordinate 536,993,536 downwards.
GGCAAAGGACGGGAATCAAAGGCTGACAAGCAAAGTGACTTCACATCATCTTCGAAAATTGGATAGCATCTACTATATCTCAAATGATTGCGTCCACGGTATCATATGGAAGCGTACGCTTTAATTTCCTTATCCGAGGAGGGAGCCAATGATGCGGTGCCGTGCCGATCACATCAGGCATGCCGTGGATGAGATCAGTAGGCATCTAGGAGTAGCTACGCTCTCCACCACCACCACCACCACTCCGCCAGGATGAGTGGATCGCGAGGAATGCCCTGATAAAGATGGCGATCAAACGTAAAGAGTGCGATCGGGCTCTGGGCCTACGGGCGGATTTGCGTGCCAATCTTAGTTTTGGCCACTTCCGGTTGGTACCTACGGACCTACCTACTCGCTGTGGGTCGATGGATGCGCATGAACATGATGCTTCTCGGGGACGCTTGCAATTGCGGCGCACACATTCTCCTCGTGCGAGATCGACTGATCGATCGTTGGCCCACCGGCATTGTACCACACAGATCTGCTAAGGCTCGACTGAGCTAAACATCCCACCTAGTAGCTGTAGCGCGATCCTCTTTTGCCAGGTCCTGGCCGCTTTTCTCGCCCGAGGGTTGTGAAGCAAGGAAGGGAGAAATGAATGTCCCAACTCCCAACTGTATTTAGGAGCCCTTTGATAGCCGGCATTAAGGTTTAGCCAGACCCGCGCATAATGATTTTGACTTATTTGATTGTTCAGGGCACATTAAAAAAATTAGCTCGCACGAAATATAAAGCATCTATGCGCATGCATACCAAAAACGGTCGAATCAGATGTTTTTTTAGAGCCAGTCCCAAGCGTTGCAACCCGAGGCACGTGGGTGTGGACGGTTTGTACGCGTTGATGCGGAATCGAGACATCATGTTGTTTCCCGAAGCTCCGACATAAACTACCGTCAATTTCCTCCCCTCACAGCTCTCTTCCCCTCTTCCCCACTCACATCAACGGCGGTGAGCACCAGAGCCTAGACGCCTGCGAGCATGGGATTGACCAGCGCATCGGCAATGGCGATAAGACCTTATCCTCTTTTCGATTTACTGATTGGCATAAGGGAAACACGGCCGATGAATCCTAGAATCCACCGGTTTCACATGGTCCTTTTTGGATTACCAGTGGGTGAGGATTTTGGTAAAACAAACTTACAAGCATCGATCCTAGCAGCGGCAACCTTGAAGTCGCTTAGAAGGGGGGGTAGCTTTTTTCTTGTCTTTCCACCTCCTCCACAACACCATTTGGAATCTCGTCCTCGTCGTTTTCGCTATGAATGATGGGTCTTGCACAGTCGTGTGCCGCCGGCACCTGAACACCATTTGTAGCGCATAGTGGTCGTCCTCTGGCGCCGTGTAACATCCGGACACACCCGTCGATGGTCGTTACTCGTGGCGGGATCTAGACTGGCTCCAAAGATCAATACTAGTCTTTTCTGCACAGTTTGTCCACACTCATGCGCACCCGGGACCAACTTCCCAATCGGTCACCCATCCTAAATCTACTCCAAGCCAAACACGCTTAACCTGGGAGTTCTCTTCGAATTGGCTCCCGGAAAAGAAGGAATTCATTATTGGTATGAGTAGTCTATCATCCCTAATATGACCACCATTTGTAGTGCATAGTGGTCGTCCTCCGGCGCCACCAACGTCCTAGTTGAGAATGTTGTGGCACGCTGGTTTTGAAGAGCCTTGTACCCCTTGTACTTGGCTCATCTTGCCCTCTGACCAGGAACGCTACAGTTGGCCCAGCGAAGGATGTCCGCCAACACAGTGCCCTTTGCTGCGTTAGGGATCAACACATTTGACTCCTTCATCATCGCCTTCTTGACCATAGTGCCTGCCTCCTTATGAATGCCTTTGATGCTAGTGAAGTTCGAGCACACTTTCATGGTGGTCTCGAACATGGTGCGGTCAGATTGGTATGAGTGTGGTGATGGGTAAGTAGGGTGGGTAAATATAGAAGCTTTGGATGGTAGGAATGGATGCATGTTGATCTTTGAACTTCATGTTGTTCATAATGCACGGAAGTAGGTGGTGGCGGCCGAATAGAAGGGCAAGGAGGTGGTGCCCCATTGGACAAGCGCAAGGAGGTGGTGCCGCCGTTGGATGACAACATGGTGGTGGAGGAGCCCCCAGTGGCAAGCGGAGGAACTTCGATCACTACCACGAGAAGGCACAATCAACCCATTTATGCAAGTTGATCCCTTGCCCCGAAGCTGGAGTGCCTTCCTATGCCTCTAGAGTTCATGAAGCATTTCCCTGCTGCCCCTTAGGACTTCAAGTTGAAGATAAACACCAATTGCGTATGGAGGGTCATGGTCCGGGTGATCAACGACATGGTCACCTTTGATCAAGGTTGGGCCCCTTTGTCTTCTTTCACTAGATCAAAATTGGTTACATGGCCATCTTCAAGCTGCTGACTACTCTCACCACTACACGAATCAGGCATTTTGCCGTCAGGGCGTTACAGACGGCAAAGATTTTGTTGTCAGCCCCTGACGGCAAAGATTTTGCCATCAGCCCCTAAAGGCAAATAATGTCCGCATACACCATGCCCGCAAAGGGTAATTTTGCCATCAGCCGTCGTTCAAGTAGACGACAAAGATTTGGTCGTCAATAAAAACTTCCAAACGGCAAAAAACACGTAACATAACGACACGTCGTTAGTGCCTTTGTCGTCTACCGAAATAAAATCCAAACGACAAAGATTCTAATTTTTTAATAAAAAATGAGCAACAGTGGAAGTGCAGAGGGCAGAGATGCAAAGCTGTATGCAGACAATATAGAGATAAAAATATATAGATTTCTAACACACTGAAAACCATTCAACACACTAACATTCATCTATATAGAACAATATAGAGATAAAAATATACAAATTACAACCATTCATCTATAGAGAAAAATAGAGATTAGAGGGCTGCAAATATACATATTACAACCATTCATCACATGCGTTTACACGCGGGGCTTGACAGAGGACGGGCCAACCGCGCCGAGGTCGAAGAAGGAACGGGCCAGCCACACGGGGGTCGACGGAGGAAGGGGCTGGCGGCGCCGAGTTGGATGGAGGAAGGAGACGGCCACGCGGGGGTCGGCTGTGGAAGGGGCCAGCCATGCCTGGGTCGACGGAGGCATCGACGCGGAAGCCCTTTCGATGCGCAGATGCGACAGTGGGGGACCCGGTCGGTTACAACAAAGGTGGCCAGCGGCGGGTGGTGATGCGGGCAGATGCAAGCTCCAGCCATCGGACGCCGCGGGGCGGAGGCGAGGGACGCTTGGTGGAGCGAGCGGAGGCAGGCTCCGGTGGGCGCGAGCAGAGGTGGGTGCGCCCGACAACGTTTGGACCAGCGAGATCTGGTGCAAGTGCGCTGCGAGAGAGATGCGCTTCGAGAGAGACGAGGGGAGGGCAGAAGATAAGGCCGGTTGGAGGGCGAGAGAGATGCGCTGCGAGAGAGACGAGGGGCGGGCAGAGGATAAGGCCGGGTGGAGTGCGTGGTGGGCCAGCTGGGTGGACTGGGTGGAGTGGATTGTGGATGGGAGAGGCCGCCACGCCATCGATCCATGGGATCAATCCGCGTGGTGTGCCTTCTCTTTGCCGTCTTCATGAAAATATCACAAACGACAAAATATGTCTTTGTCGTCTGCCACTTTTTTACACACGGCAAAGTATATCTTTGTCGTCTTCCACTTTTTTACAGACGGCAAAGTATGTCTTTGCCGTCTGCGATTCTTTTACAGACAGCAAAGTATGTCTTTGCCGTGTGCGATTTATTTGGCAAACGGTAAATTTTTTTTTTTGCCGACAGCTGTGTTTTGCCGTCAGCCAATGACGGCAAATTATGTCTTTGTCGTTTTACCCGTGTAAAAGATGACGGCAAATAGTAGTACTGACGGCAAATTTCGTGTTTCCTGTAGTGCACCCTGAAAGTGATCGTCTTCAACAACGACGACATTGAAGTGGGAACCAAATGCAAGATGAACGACGAGGCCTTTGCCGTGACCGTCTAGAGAGCTGGTTGCTGCATGATTACTAGTGTTGGCGCGTTTAAGACTATTATGTTGTGTCGGGTTGGTTTAAAACTTACTGTACTATGTTAAAGTTGTTCTTATATGTTGTTAAGACTGTCATGTCTTCCTTTGTTGTGCTATTCCTGCTGTTGTTTGTTCGTATGTGTGCCACTCTTAACCTCACAACCTTCATGAGGAGGTTACCACACAATTGTGTTGTGTGTAAGCAAACAACATGCACTAGTATGAGAATAGGCAATGCGACAAACCAAACACAGTGCATAGAGTCGTTTTCATGATGCACGAAGAGGGAATGCAGGCAACCAAGCAACATGAGATGTTTTTCTGTATGCATTTGCTTAGTCGGTCTCATCTGGGACAAGTATGCAAAGGGGCAAAAAATGGTGCATGTAAGAGCATCTATAGCCACGCGTCCCAAACCCACCCCAAACGCCCGAGTAGGCCGCCCGGTCACTAGCGAGTCACGAAATGTTAACCCAGTCGGGTGCATCAAACGGGTCTCAAACGCCCGTGCTGACCAACACCCCTCATATCCAGCCTAAATATGGGATGAATATGAAGGTGATACGTCTCCAACATATCTATAATTTTTTATTGATCCATGTTATAATATTATCATCCTAAGATACTTTTTGGATGTCTATTTACCAATTAATATTATTTCTGAGCACTAGCCTATTAACCCAATGCACAGTGGTAGTTGTTGTATTTCTTCATGTTTTTGGCTTTTCAGGTTTACAGTACCAAACGAAGTCCAATTGCAACAAAAAAAATTGACAATTTTTATGGACCAAAATAAGACCTAGAAGCTTCGGGGGAGGTCGGAGGATCCATGAGGGAGCCACCACACAACAGGGCGCAACCATGGGGGTGGTTCCGCCCTGTTATGTGGTGACCCCCAAGGCGCATCTCGACGCCCCTCTATGCCCTATAAATTCCTATAATCCCTAAACCCTAAGGAGCCTCTTAAAACACTTTTTCCGTCGCCGCAAGATTCTCTTCCGCCATGTGCCCATCTAGAGCCCTATTCTGATGCCCTGTCGGAGGGGGGGGGGTCGATCACGGAGGGCCTCTACATCAACCTTCTTGCTCCCAAGGTTATGTGTGAGTAGTTCACCACAGACCTACGGGTCCATAGTTAGTACCCATATGTCTATCTCTCTCTCTTGATATTCAATACACTGATCATCACATCTTTGCTTTGATCTATCCGATGTAATTCTTTTGTGTGGTGCGTTTGTAGGGGTCCGATGAATTCTGGGTTTATGTTGAGATTATTCATGATAAAATATTTGAGTCTTCTCTAAATTCTATATTTAATTATTATTTGCATGATTATTGTAGCTTTATAAATCTCTCCAATCTATTGATTTGGTTTGGCCAACTAGATTAATCGTTCTTAAGTGGGATGTGTGCATTGTAGTGTGTTCAAACTGGCGGTGCTCTATATCCCAGTGTCAGAAGGGTACAAGACATGCGTTTGTATTGGTGCCACTAAGGATAAAACGATGCGGTTAATTCATATTAATTGAGTTCTTTTTGTCTACATCATGTCATTGTTCTCCAAGCATTACTCTGTTTTACTTAATACTCTAGATGCATGTTGGATAGCGGTCTATGGAGTAATATTAATAGTGCGGGCAGGAGTCGGCCTATTTTCTTATGGACATGATGCCTATATACACATGGTCATTATCATGAAAATCACATAACTATGCGCTTTTCTATCAATTTTTCAAGAGTAATTTATTTACCCAGCGTATGCTTACTACATGAGAGATGACATTAGGGAAAACTATGGCCCCCTGGTCTATTCACTTATATATTTACAAATGCTATTTTTCCTTGTCGTTCTTATTTACTTTTTGTTTTATTTTTCAATTTACAATTATCTACTAACATATACACGCTTCATTTCCTTGCAAATAACGTGTCCAAGGGGATTAACAACCCTCTTACCCGCGTTGGGTGCAAGTGTTTGCTTCTTTGTGTGCAATCGCTAAAGACGGGGTTGCGTGTTACTCCTATTGGTTTGATAACCTTCATTATCACTAAGGGAAATACTTATCTATAATGTGTTTCATCACCCTATCGTCTTCACGGAAAACCCAACGCTGATCACAAGTATCAGGGGGTGTCGAGGCACGCCCACCACATAGGACTGTTGATGGGGTCCCATGCGGACTCACCTGGAAATCTGGTGGTCCAACGGACGCCTCCTTCATCCCCGTGGTGTGAACATTGTGTGGAGACACTCCGGCTCGCCGCCTGAGGGAGTCGCGGACTATGGGTTCCCAGCTTAGGTGGTTTAGTCCCTCGTGAGGGAGTACGAGACTAAGGTGTCCTTGGGCTGCCGTCCTATCTCTGCGGGACGGACTTATGGGCCGCTCTATGACTATGGTTGAAGGACTAGACTATAAGGTGACACCGTGTTCAGGATGGAGGCTTCCGAAGCCTTGGTGTGTGATCTAAGTAAGGATGATAATACCGGTATGTTTATTCGCGGAGGTAACCGACCATATGTAACCCTAGCTACCCCTGGTTTCAATATAAACCGAAGGGTTTTAGTTTGTACACAACATCGTTACCCCTGTTGTTTAGACCACAACATATGATCTCGAGGTAGATGAAGTACGCACTCGATACTCCATCATGAATATAAACAAGAGCAGGACATAGGGTTTTACCTCCATCAAGAGGGCCTGAACCTGGGTAAACATCGTCTCCCCTATTCTTGTTACCATTGATCCAAGATCCAGAGCTCGGGACCCCCTACCCAAGATTTTCCGGTTTCGACACTAACATTGGTGCTTTCATTGAGAGTTCCACTATGGGATCATCGAAGGATCGATGGCTCGCTTGGTCATGAGCAATAACATCAACACCGGGGATACATTTGTCCCTGGCCAACTCTTCACGTCCAGCAGCATCATCCTACAAGACGATAAGGCCGGTCACCTTGACCAGATCGCCGGCTTCGACCCGGAGCAGCAAATCAAGTTCGGCGAACTATAGTACGTCGCCAACGCCCACGGTGGTCTGGTCCTTACGGGGCTCTCGTCCTTGAGCGATGAGCCCAAAAATCCCAATGCTTTAACTTTAGGCCTCCTCCTTGGTCCCGTCACAGGGTCAAGCCTTAATCCAGATCTGTATTTGAGCTCGGATCCGATCAAAGCGTTAGAAGACCAGGTGTCAGCCTTGGCCGAGCACGCTGTTGAAAATATGCCCTAGAGGCAATAATAAATTAGTTATTATTATATTTCTTTGTTCATGATAATCGTTTATTATCCATGTTATAATTGTATTGATTGGAAATACAGTGCATGTGTGGATACATCGACAAAACACTGTCCCTAGTAAGCCTCTAGTTGACTAGCTCGTTGATCAAAGATGGTCAAGGTTTCCTGACCATAGGCAAGTGTTGTCACTTGATAACGGGATCACATCATTAGGAGAATCATGTGATGGACTAGACCCAAACTAATAAGACGTAGCATGTTGATCGTGTCATTTTGTTGCTACTGTTTTCTGCGTGTCAAGTATTTGTTCCTATGACCATGAGATCATATAACTCACTGACACCGGAGGAATGCTTTGTGTGTATCAAACGTCGCAACGTAACTGGGTGACTATAAAGATGCTCTACAGGTATCTCCGAAGGTGTTCGTTGAGTTAGTATGGATCGAGACTGGGATTTGTCACTCCGTGTGACGGAGAGGTATCTGGGGGCCCACTCGGTAATACAAAATCACACACAAGCCTTGCAAGCAATGTGACTTAGTGTAAGTTGCGGGATCTTGTATTACGGAACGAGTAAAGAGACTTGCCGGTAAACGAGATTGAAATAGGTATGCGGATAGTGACGATCGAATCTCAGACAAGTAACATACCGAAGGACAAAGGGAATGACATACGGGATTATATGAATCCTTGGCACTGAGGTTCAAACGATAAGATCTTCGTAGAATATGTAGGATCCAATATGGGCATCCAGGTCCCGCTATTGGATATTGACCGAGGAGTCACTCGGGTCATGTCTACATAGTTCTCGAACCCGCGAGGTGTGCACACTTAAGGTTCGACGTTGTTTTATGCGTATTTGAGTTATATGGTTGGTTACCGAATGTTGTTCGGAGTCCCGGATGAGATCACGGACGTCACGAGGGTTTCTGGAATGGTCCGGAAACGAAGATTGATATATAGGATGACTTCATTTGGTTACCGGAAGGTTTTCGGGCATTACCGGTAATGTACCGGGAATGACGATTGGGTTCCGGATCTTCACCGGGAGGGGGGACCACCAACCCGGGAGGGCCCAAGGACCTTGGGGGTGGCGCACCAAGTAGGTGGGGTCAGCCCAAGGCTGTCTTGCGCAAGAGAAAGAAAAACCAAAAGAAGAGAAAGAAAAAAAAAGGAAAGGTGGGAAAAGAGAGAAGGACTCCACCTTCCAATCCTAGTTGGACTAGGATTGGAGGAGGACTCCTCCTCCCCTTGGTGGCGTAGCCCTTGGGGCTCCTTGAGCCTCAAGGCAAGTCTCCCCTCCCTCCTCCTATATATATGGAGCAATTAGGGCTGATTTGAGACAACTTTTTCAAGGCAGCCCGACCACATACCTCCACGGTTTTAACTCTAGATCGCGTCTGTGCGGAGCTCGGGCGGAGCCCTGCCGAGATTAGATCATCACCAACCTCCGGAGCGCCGTCACGCTGCCGGAAAACTCATCTACCTCTCCGTCTCTCTTGCTGGATCAAGAAGGCCGAGATCATCATCGAGCTGTACGTGTGCTGAACGCGGAGGTGCCGTCCGTTCGGCACTAGATCGTGGAACGGATCGCGGGACGGTTCATGGGACGGTTCGCGGGGCGGATCGAGGGACGTGAGGACATTCCACTACATCAACCGCGTTCACTAATGCTTCTGCTGTGCGATCTACAAGGGTACGTAGATCGGAAATCCCCTCTCGTAGATGGACATCACCATGGTAGGTCTTCGTGCGCGTAGGAAATTTTTTGTTTCCCATGCGATGTTCCCCATCAGTGGCATCATGAGCTAGGTTCGTGCGTAGATGTCTTCTCGAGTAGAACACAAAAGTTTTTGTGGGCGGTGATGTGCGTTTTGTTGCCCTCCTTAGTCTTTTCTTGATTCCGCGGTATTGTTGGATTGAAGCGGCTTGGACCGACATTACTCGTACGGTTACGAGAGACTGGTTTCATCGCTACGAGTAACCCCCTTGCTCAAAGATGACTGGCAAGTGTCGGTTTCTCCAACTTTAGTTGAATCGGATTTGACCGAGGAGGTCCTTGTATAAGGTTAAATAGCAATTCATATATCTCCGTTGTGGTGTTTGCGTAAGTAAGATGCGATCCTACTAGATACCCATGGTCACCACGTAAAACATGCAACAACAAAATTAGAGGACGTCTAACTTGTTTTTGCAGGGTATGCTTGTGATGTGATATGGCCAATGATGTGATGTGATATATTGGATGTATGAGATGATCATGTTGTAATAGATAATATCGACTTGCACGTCGATGGTACGGCAACCGGCAGGAGCCATAGGGTTGTCTTTAAACTAACATTTGTGCTTGCAGATGCGTTTACTATATTGCTAGGACGTAGCTTTAGTAGTAATAGCATGAGTAGCACGACAACCCCGATGGCGACACGTTGATGGAGATCATGATGATGGAGATCATGGTGTGACGCCGGTGACAAGAAGATCGTGTCGGTGCTTTGGTGATGAAGATCAAGAAGCACATGATGATGGCCATATGATGTCACTTATGAATTGCATGTGATGTTAATCCTTTACGCACCTTATCTTGCTTAGAACGACGGTAGCATTATGAGGTGATCTCTCACTAAAATTTCAAGACGAAATTGTGTTCTCCCCGACTGTGCACCGTTGCGACAGTTCTTCGTTTCGAGACACCACGTGATGATCGGGTGTGATAGACTCAACGTTCACATACAACGGGTGCAAAACAGTTGCACACGCGGAACACTCGGGTTAAGCTTGACGAGCCTAGCATGTGCAGACATGGCCTCGGAACACATGAGACCGAAAGGTTGAGCATGAATCGTATAGTAGATATGATTAGCATAGAGATGCTTACCACTGAAACTATTCTCGACTCACGTGATGATCGGACTTGAGATAGTGGATTTGGATCATGTACCACTCAAATGACTAGAGAGATGTACTTTTTGAGTGGGAGTTCTTAAGTAATATGATTACTTGAACTAATTGTCATGAACATAGTCTAATGGTCTTTGCAAATTACGATGTAGCTTGCGCTATAGCTCTACTGTTTTTATATGTTCCTAGAGAAAATTTAGTTGAAAGTTGATAGTAGCAAACTTTGCAGAGGATTGTCCTCGTTGCTGCGCAGAAGGCTTATGTCCTTAATGCACCACTCGGTGTGCTGCACCTCCAGCGTCGTCTGTGGATGCTGTGAACATCCGACATACACGTTTCTGATGACTACATGATAGTTCAGTGCAAAATACTTAATGGCTTAGAAGCAAGGCGCCGAAGACGTTTTGAAAAGTCACGGAACATAAGTGATGTTCTAAAGAGATGAAATTGTGATTTCATGCTTGTGCCCTTGTTAAGAGGTACGAGACCTCCGACAAGATTCTTTGTCGACAAAGTAAAGGAGAAAAGCTGAATCGTTGAGCATGTGCTCAAATTGTCTGAGTACGACAATCGCTTGAATCAAGTGGGAGTTAATCTTCCAGATGAGATAGTGATGGTTCTCCAAAGTCACTGCCACCAAGCTGTGAGAGCTTCGTGATGAACTATAACATATCAAGGATAGATACAATGATCCTTGAGCAATTCATGATGTTTGACACTGCGAAAGTAGAAATCAAGAAGGAGCATCAATAGTTGATGGTTAGTAAAACCACTAAGTTTCAAGAAAGGCAAGGGCTAGAAGGGATACTTCGTGAAACGACAAAACAATTGCTGCACTAATGAAGAGACCCAAGATTAAACCCAAACCCGAGACTAAGTGCTTCTGTAATGAGGGGAACAGTCACTGAGGCGGAGCAACTCTAGATACTTGGTAGATAAGAAGGCTGGCAAAAGTCGAAAGAAGTATATTTGATATACATGATGTTGATGTGTACTTTACTAGTACTCCTCGTAGCACGAGGGTATTGGATACCGGTTCGGTTGCTGAGTGATTAGTAACACGAAATGAAAGCTACGGCATAAACGGAGACTAGCTAAAGGCGAGGTGACGATACGTGTTGGAAGTGTTTCCAAGGTTGATATGATGAAACGTCGCACGCTCCCTCTACCATCGGGATTGGTGTTAAACCTAAATAATTGTTATTTGGTGCTTGCGTTAAGCATGAACATGATTGGATCGTGTTTATTGCAATACGATTATTCATTTAAAGAGAATAATGGTTACTCTATTTGCTTTAATAATCACCTTCAATGGTTTATTGAATCTCGATTGTAGTGTTACACATGTTCAAGATATTGGTGCCAAAAGATACGAGGTAATGATGATAGTACCACTTACTTGTGGCACTACCACTTGAGTCATGTTGGTATAAATTGCATGAAGAGGCTCTATGCTGATGGATCTTTATACTCACTTGATTTTGAATCACTAGTGACATGCAAATCACACCACATGAGCAAGGCCTTGTTTTCATTGAGATGAAACAAGATAGTAACTTGTTGGAAGTGATACATTTTGATGTATGCAGTCCAATGGGTGCTGAGGCACGCAGTGGATGTCATTATGTTCTTACTTCAATGACGATTTGAGTAGATACAAGAGTATTTACTTAATGAATCACAAGTCTGAAATATTGAAAAGTTCAATTCTATTTCGGAATGAAGTTCGCCGTAACAAGAGGATAAACTATCTACGATATGATCATAGAAATGAATATCTGAGTTACGAGTTTTGGTACGCAGTTAAGACAATGTGGAAATTGTTTCGCAGTTCATGCCACCTGGAACATCATAGTGTGATGATGTGTCTGAACGTCATAGCCACGCACTATTTGGTATGGTGCATGCTATGATGTCTCTTATCGAATTACCACTGTCGTTTATGGGTTATGCATTAGAGACAACCGCATTCACTTTAAATAGGGCACCGCGTATTTCCGTTGAGATGACACACTATAGACTAAGGTTTAGAGAAATCTAAACTGTCGTTTCTTGAAAGTTTGGGGCTTCGACACTTATGTGAAAAAGTTTCAGTCTGATAAGCTCGAACCCAAAGCGGATAAATGCATCTTCATAGGATATCCAAAATAGTTGAGTACATCTCCTATCTCAGATCCGAAAGCAGAGTGTTTGTTTCTAGAAACGGATCCTTTCTCGAGGAAAGGTTTCTCTCGAAAGAATTGAGTGGGAGGGTGGTAGAACTTAATGAGGTTATTGAACCATCACTTCAACCAGTGTGTAGCAGGGCGCATGAAGTTATTCCTGTGGCGCCTATACCAATTGAAATGAAAGCTGATGATGGTGATCATCGAGAATCAGATCAAGTTACTACAAACCTCGTAGGTTGACAAGGTCGCGTACTACTGCAGAGTGGTACGGTAACCCTATCTTGGAGGTCATGTTGTTGAGCAACAGTGAACCTACGAGCTATGGAGAAAGCAATGGTGGGCCCGGATTCCGACAAATGGCTGGAAGCCATGAAATCCGAGAGAGGATCCATGTATGAAAACAAAGTGTAGACTTTGGAAGAACTACTTGATGGTCATAGGAATGTTGAGTAAAGATGGATCTTTAAAAGGAAGACAGACGATGATGGTGATAAGTCACTATTAAGAAAAGCTCGACTTGTCGCAAAGATGTTTCCGACAAGATCAAACAGTTGACTATGATGAGACTTTCTCACTTGTAGCGATGCTAAAAGTCTGTTAGAATTATGTTAGTAGTTGTTGCATTATTTATGAAATATTGCACATAGGATCTCAAAACATTGTTTCCTCGACGGTTTCCTTGAGCAAACATTGTATGTGATACAACCAGGAGGTTTTGTCGAACCTAAAGATACTAGCAAGTATGCAAGCTCCAGCGATCCTTCAATGGACTGGTGCAAGCATCTCGGAGTTGGAATATACACTTTGATGAGATGATCAAAGATTTTCGGTTTGTACAAGGTTTATGAGAAACTTGTATTCCCAAAGAAGTGAGTGGGAGCACTATCGAATTTCTGATAAGTATATGTGGTTCACATATTGTGGATCAGAAGTAATATAGAATTTCTGTAAAGCATACAAGGTTGTTTGAAAGGAGTTTTCAAAGGAGTACCTGGATTGCGCTACTTGAACGTTGAGCATCAAAGATCTATGGAGATAGATCGAAAGCGCTTAATGGAAGTTTCAACAAGATCCATGCCTTGACAAGTTTTTGAAGGAGTTCAAAATAGATCAGCAAAGAAGGAGTTCTTGGTTGCGTTGTGAGGTGTGAATTTGAGTAAGACTCAGAACCCGACCCCGGCAGAATAAAGAGAATAGACGAAGGTCGTCTTCTATGCCCTGGCCGTAGAATCTGAAGCATGCCATGCTGGGTACCGCACCTGATGTGTGCCTTGACTCAAAGTGTGTTGAGAGGTACAGAGAGTGATCCATGATTGAATCACTAGCAGCGGTCAAAATTTATCCTTAGTAACTGATGGACTAAGGAATTTTCTCGATTATGGAGGTGGTTAAAGAGTTCGTCGTAAAGGGTTACGTCGATGCAAGCTTTGACACTAATCCGAATAACTATGAGTAGTGAAACGGATTCGTATAGTAGAGTAGATATTTGGAGTATTTCCGAATAGCACATAGTAGCAGCATCTATAAGATGACATAAAGATTTGTAAAGAACACACGGGTCTGAAAGTTTCAGAACCGTTGACTAAAACCGCTCTCACGAGCAAGACGTGATCACACCCCATGACTATATGGGTGTTGGATTCGTTGGAATCACATGGTGATGTGAACTAGATTATTGACTCTAGTGCAAGTGGGAGACTGTTGGAAATATGCCCTAGAGGCAATAATAAATTAGTTATTATTATATTTCTTTGTTCATGATAATCGTTTATTATCCATGTTATAATTGTATTGATTGGAAACACAGTGCATGTGTGGATACATCGACAAAACACTGTCCCTAGTAAGCCTCTAGTTGACTAGCTCGTTGATCAAAGATGGTCAAGGTTTCCTGACCATAGGCAAGTGTTGTCACTTGATAACGGGATCACATCATTAGGAGAATCATGTGATGGACTAGACCCAAACTAATAAGACGTAGCATATTGATCGTGTCATTTTGTTGCTACTGTTTTCTGCGTGTCAAGTATTTGTTCCTATGACCATGAGATCATATAACTCACTGACACCGGAGGAATGCTTTGTGTGTATCAAATGTCGCAACGTAACTGGGTGACTAGAAAGATGCTCTACAGGTATCTACGAAGGTGTTCGTTGAGTTAGTATGGATCGAGACTGGGATTTGTCACTCCGTGTGACGCAGAGGTATCTCAGGGCCCACTCGGCAATACAACATCACACACAAGCCTTGCAAGCAATGTGACTTAGTGTAAGTTGCGGGATCTTGTATTACGGAACGAGTAAAGAGACTTGCCGGTAAACGAGATTGAAATAGGTATGCGGATACTGACGATCGAATCTCGGGCAAGTAACATACCGAAGGACAAAGGGAATGACATACGGGATTATATGAATCCATGGCACTGAGGTTCGAACGATAAGATCTTCGTAGAATATGTAGGATCCAATATGGGCATCCAGGTCCCGCTATTGGATATTGACCGAGGAGTCACTCGGGTCATGTCTACATAGTTCTCGAACCCGCATGGTCTGCACACTTAAGGTTCGACGTTGTTTTATGCGTATTTGAGTTATATGGTTGGTTACCGAATGTTGTTCAGAGTCCCGGATAAGATCACGGATGTCACGAGGGTTTCCGGAATGGTCCAGAAACAAAGATTGATATATGGGATGACTTCATTTGGTTACCGAAAGGTTTTCGGGCATTACCGGTAATGTACCGGGAATGACGAATGGGTTCCGGATCTTCACCGGGAGGGGGGACCACCCACCCGGGAGGGCCCAAGGACCTTGGGGGTGGTGCACCAAGTAGGTGGGGTCAGATCAAGGCTATCTTGCGCAAGAGGAAGAAAAACCAAAAGAAGAGAAAGAAAAAAAAGGAAAGGTGGGAAAAGAGAGAAGGACTCCACCTTCCAATCCTAGTTGGACTAGGATTGGAGGAGGACTCCTCCTCCCCTTGGTGGCGCAGCCCTTGGGGCTCCTTGAGCCTCAAGGCAAGCCTCCCCTCCCTCCTCCTATATATATGGAGCAATTAGGGCTGATTTGAGACAACTTTTTCAAGGCAGCCCGACCACATACCTAAACGGTTTTAACTCTAGATCGCGTCTCTGCGGAGCTCGGGCGGAGCCCTGCCGAGATTAGATCATCACCAACCTCCGGAGCGCCGTCACGCTGCCGGAGAACTCATCTACCTCTCCGTCTCTCTTGCTGGATCAAGAAGGCCGAGATCATCGTCGAGCTGTACGTGTGCTAAACGCGGAGGTGCCGTCCGTTCGGCACTAGATCATGGGACGGATCGCGGGACGGTTCGTGGGACGGTTCGCGGGGAGGATCGAGGGACGTGAGGACGTTCCACTACATCAACCGCGTTCACTAACACTTCTGCTGTGCGATCTACAAGGGTACGTAGATCGGAAATCCCCTCTCTTAGATGGACATCACCATGATAGGTCTTCGTGCGCGTAGGAAATTTTTTGTTTCCCATGCGACGTTCCCCATCAGCACGCTCCCCGTGCCGACGTGTCGGAGATCAACTACGCAAGAGTTTAGGAGAACAGTCCGACTGAGTTCTCGTTGTTGAACAAGACGCTAGTTCAGATCCACACAATGAACATTGCGGATGACCCATCCTCAACCTAGGATCGAATCGGTCTTGAGGTAGGCCCTCGCGTATTTTAGGTCCCACCCACCACCTACTTGATAGCCATTATCGAAGACTTAACCGATATGTTGGATTTCTCCTCGGAAGAATCCGAGGACATAGATAAAGATGTCGACGCCACTGCTACTCCCACCACTTGACGGTGGATAGCCACCATCACCTATGATGTCTACATGGTGGACACCACTCATGATAAGGGTGATGGCACCATAGGGAAGAGCGGCGATGGCACCCCCATCACTAACGGCAAGGAGCCACCCAAGCACCGACAGCAGTGCAAACGATCCAAAGGTGCAAGAGCAGAGGAAGAAACATGGGCATCGAAGAAAATGATACCCTGGACAATCTAGAAGACCTTGCCGACCTCGTTGCCCTCGAACAACAGCTCGATGATTTGTAGTGGCACGAGGATTAGAATAATCTGAAGGACCTCAACGCCTCTGAAGACAGTGATAACCCACACATATAGGGGAACGTTTGTAGCCCTTTTCGATAAAAGAGTGTTGAACCCAACGAGGAGCTAAAGGTAGAAAAAATATTCCCTTAAGTTCTATCAACCACCGATACAGCTCTACGCACACTTAACGTTTGCTTTACCTAAAACAAAAATAAAACTAGAAGTACTTAGTAGGTGTAATAGATAGGTTTGCAAGATAATAAAGAACAAGTACATAAAAGTTATGTGCTATTTTGCAAGAAAATAAAGAGCGTGGAAATAAAAGTTAGGGTATGTTTTGTAGAAATATTTTTTTGTAACGCAAGAAAAATATTGTCCATAGGCAATTGAATATAACATGATAGATACTTATCATGTGCAATGAGGGAGAGGCATGCGCTAACACACTTTATGTACTTGGATCATATGCATGTATGATTGAACCTCTAGCAAACATCACAACTACTATAAATCATTAAGGTAAACCCAACCATAGCATTAAAGATCAAGTCTTCTTTACACCCACACGCGCACAACTCCCTTACTCGGGTGTAAGTTTCTGTCACTCTCGCCACCCACTATAAGTGAATCATGAACATATTGAAAACCCTCCAGCATGTATCCTTTATGTGTACGCCTCATGGAAGGCACCTTAGGACAGCACCATATCAACACACAACTCATATCACAATTAACCCATAGGACAAAACGGATCTACCCAAACATCATAGGATAGCCACATATCATTGGTAAATAGTATGTAGTGTTGAGCATTGTTTAAGTAGAGAGTTACAGCGGGAAAAGAGGTGTTACACCTCTGCATAGAGGGGGAGAGTTGGTTGACGGCGGCAAGATTGTTGATGTAGATCGCCGTCACGCTCCTTGCCCCCGCGGCATTCCGGCGCCAACGGGAGAGAGGGGGAGAGAGCCTCCCTCCTTATTCTTCCTCCTTGGACCCCCTAGATGGGAGGAGAGTTCCCCCTCTGGTCCATGGCCTCCGTGGCAGTAGAGGGGTAGGAGCCCATCCGAGATTGGATCTCCCTTTGTGTTCTCTTCTGTTTCGCATGTTTGTTTTCTAGCCCTTCACCGAAATCCGTAACTCCGATCGGCATGAAATTTTGACACGGTTTTTTCCATAAATTATCTTTCTTGCGCACGAAGAAGAGCCCCAACCGACTCACCATGTGGCCACTAGAGGGCAGGGTGCGCCGACGGGTATGGGCCACGCCCTGGTGAGTAGTGGAGGTCATGGGCCTCCGTTTACGTTGATTCCACCTCCCAAAAATCACATATATATACCAAAATAACTCTCCTTAAATCTTTATCACATTTGAACTTTGTTTCATATGGATATTCCGCGAAACAAAAAAACATGCAATAAACAGGAACTGTCACTTGGCACTGGATCAATATGTTAGTCCAATAAATCATATAAAATGTTGCCCAAAATATCTGGAAGTTGTATAATATTGGCATGGGACAATTAATAATTATAGATACAATGTAGACATATCAGACAACAACTACCTCCATCCCTCCAAAGAGAAGGATAGTCTCATAGACGAGGATTTCATCGTCCCCGAGGACCCGATGGATCAAGAGCGGTTTAAGCGGAAGCTTATAGCTACCGCGTGAAGCCTGAAGATGAAATAGAAGCAGATCAAAGTCGAACAAGGCACCATGAATGATAGATGGACGAAAGCCCTAGCAGCCGAAGAAGCGTACGACAATGACCGGCGGGATCGAAACAAGAGTTACCCATGCCGACGTTTGCTGCCAGAATTTGATGACGATACCTTCGAGGTTGCACCCCCCTCGAGGCGCATTCAGGGCGACCAGCCAAACCACCGCCTCGAGGACGGGACATTACGGCTCGAGAAGCCGAATATCAACCCGAACACCCCCGCACAAGAAGGAAAGAGCTAATGTGGCCTGAGGACCGACACGATCCATGACACAAATTGAATGCTAGAGCAGGTGTGACTAGGTCCATCTATGGGTCTAAAGGGTAGAGTCCCACTAGATGGGACGGGTAACAAGATTGGCTCGATCGAAGTGACACATCTCGAGAACAACACCGGGTTCAGATGGGAGCCGACCTCCAGCACGACAAAGCTAGAGTCTGGGGTGCCTCTCAACCAATGTGCTTTACATATGAGGTGATAAAACATCAATTCCCTGAAGGGTTCAAACCATTAAACATCGAAGAGTATGACGGGATAACGGACTCGGTCGTGTGGATTGAAGACTTCCTTCTTCACATTCATATGGCTCGAGGTCATGACATCCACGCCGTAAAATACTTGTTGTTAAAGCTCAAAGGGCCAGCACGACATTGGTTGAACAGTGCTACCTCTTGACCTTGCGTTGGTTTTTCCCTTGAAGAGGAAAGGGTGA